>NC_134085.1:181631790-181935332 GCF_000715075.1 Nicotiana tabacum
AAGAACACCTATCAAAATATATAAATAAATAAATAAATAACCATACTAGTTTAAACATAAGTGGGAACCAGTTCAATACCTTTCCATATTTTCCTGTTTCTAGAAATTCACCTTGATTTTCATAAGCATCTCAATAAACTGAACTAGAACCCCAAATTACCTTTTCTTCATTCTGTCAAACAAAGAGAGGTATAAAATAAATAACAAATAAAAAGGGGCCAACAAAAAAGCTTATTAACTTCCCTGAAGAACCACTAATTTCTGTCAAATATTAAAATAAAAATACCTGAGGAATTACGGTTTTCCTATTTCGAATGTTCTACACATAATGGGAATAAGTAAAACACTGACGAAAGGCCTCGTTTACCTTATGCTTTGTCAATAAAAGGAAGTTCTTGTTTAATCCTCCATACCAAAATAGAAATTAGAGGGCGAGTGAGATCCATCGACTCTGAAGGAAGCAAGTGGCATGTCAGTAATTGACGAAATTGCCCTCAGTTTCAGGAACATTTCAAGGGTATTATAGTAAAACCATAACCCGGGTATAATAACGGAGCCCCGTTACAAACGAGCTCTGTAATCCGTTTCGGTCAATCGAAGAAAGTGAAGGAGGAGAAATGGCGTCGAATGCAGCGGCACCCTTTTGGAGAGCGGCGGGGATGACTTACATAACATACTCGAATCTGTGTGCCAACCTGGTCAGGAACTGCCTTAAGGAACCCTACAAGACCGAAGCCTTGACTCGGGAAAAGGTCCACTACTCCATCTCCAAATGGGTCGATGGCAAGCCTCAGAAACCCAGTAAGCAATCCGCTTCCTCTCTTTTTTGTTTTTGTGATATAAAGTTAAGATATTTTGGTCTCCTTAACACTGATTTGATTGCTTTCACACTTTTCGTTTCGTTTTCGTTTCAAATTCGCTTATTAGGGATGGACGTGTATTTAGTTTAGGGTCTTCTATATGAATTCTGGCAAATTTGTTATTTTGAGGTATCATAAGTGGCTGTTTGTTTTGAGGTTTCATTTTCCCAGGTTTAGTCTTCTGGGAAAATGAAAATTAAAGGACATTCGGTTTTCTCATTCATTATTTCAGTTCTTAAAATCAGTTTAAGACTGGTTTCTACAGATCAAATCTTATAGTTAGGCTGAGGGCACTAATTTATGTGGTAATAGATTTTTCCGCCACTAACTTATATAGGAGGGAGGTGGATTTTGACAAGGATCTTGAGTGTTATTAAGTTTACATTGAGCTCTATTAATCAGTGATCTCAGAGCCAACTGATTTAGTTTTTGGTTTCGTCCCTCTTAGTCGTTTAGCTTATGCTGGATTTAAGTATTATACGTCCTGACATATGTCCCTTCTTGCCATTGTTTTCTAGTTTAACTATTTGGTTTCTCCTCTTTGTCAACTTATAAATAGCAGTCACATATGTTTTACCAATCCAAATGGGTTTTTTTCTAAATGGTGTTAAATACTTCATTTTCTTATCCAACCATAGCTGTTTGTTTTGAAGTTTCATTTTCCCAGGTTTAGTCTTCTGGGAAAATGAAAATTAAAGGACATTCGGTTTTCTCATTCATTATTTCAGTTCTTAAAATCAGTTTAAGACAGGTTTCTACAGATCAAATCTTATAGTTAGACTGAGGGCACTAATTTATGTGGTAATAGATTTTTCCGCCACTAACTTATATAGGAGGGAGGTGGATTTTGACAAGGATTTTGAGTGTTGTTTTAGTTTACATTGAGCTCTATTAATCAGTGATCTCGGAGCCAACTGATTTAGTTTTTTGATTTTTGGTTCTTCCCTCTTGGTCGTTTAGCTTATGCTGGATTTGAGTATTATTTGTCCTTAACATATGTCCCTTCTTGCCATTGTTCTAATTTAACTATTTGATATTTGGTTTCTCCTCTTTGTCAAGTTATAAATAGCAATCGCAGATATCTTACCAATCCAATTGTTTTTTTTTTCCAAATGGTGTTAAATACTTCATTTTCTTATCCAACCAAGCCAACCAAAAATTATTCTAATTAATTTGGTACTGCTCAAGGGGCAAGAACTGTAACTTTGGGGGGGGGGGGGATATATGTCCTCAAGACATGATCTTTTCTTGCCACTGTCATGTAATTTAGTTATTGTGTTTTTGGTTTCTTAGCTCTTTGCTGTTTAGCACTTTAGCTTATAATGGATTTGACTATTATATGTCCTCTAGACATGATCCCTTCCTGTCATTGTCTACCTAGCAGAACAAATTAATTCTAGTGCAATGACACATCTTACCCCCATCTGCTCTAGTTATAGCCGATCTTTCAACTAGAACAATACTATCATTCTGTCTCCAACATCTTATCAATCATCAGGACATATATCATGTTAGTCAAGGTCTTAGATTTCCAGGAATGTGCTGGATTTGGTTTCTCTTATAGTCATTAAAATTTTCTGTATTTAACTCTTTTTGGCTGATAGAGGATTAACCAAGTGTTCAAACATAACCTTGTCTGTCCTTATGCACTCCAGTTCTTGTCTTGGCTCATTATGAAAAATATATAGTGTGTTTAGTTGTCCATGTTAATGTGTTACCTTGAAAAACTATTACTTTTAGTTATCTTCCAGTCTTCGGTTGAGTATAAAGTCAGGGGGCATATGATAAGGGGACGGGCCGTAGAGATGGTGCTTTGGTGATATTTTGGGGTATTGAAAGTTCGATAATAATGTTTATCATGTTTACCACGGACCCAGTTCAATGTCTTATTTGTTTTTAAAACTGAGATGTACATCTTGAGTGAAACAGAACTGGATAGGGAAGTGGAGGATCAGAATGGTGAGACTCTATTAATTGATATTAACGGGTGACTGTAATCTACAGATATGTTACCGACATCCATCTATTCGCTCTCTATATTTGGCTTCTACATGCTGGATCAATAAATGGTTGAATTTATGAAAATATAGGAATTCAGCATGTTGTGTGACTTTCTTCAGAAAAATTAAAAAGAGTAGTCTTATTAGCATGGCTGTTCACATGTTGGTGTGGTGCCTTGGATATATAAAATAAGCAAGCCACCACTTAAAGATTGGTACAATAAGGTAGAAGACAAAAGTCGTGCACTTGTGTCTTATGTTCAATTTGCTACTTAATTAGTGTATTTACATGCAGGATTAAGTTCATACTTCTACATGATTGTTGTGTGTTCCTTTTGGTGTTTCAAATATTTTTTATTTTGGTGGGTTGAGGGGTGTAGAGGATGGGGTTGACTATTCCGTGCATCCATTATTTGCTTTACTTGTCTTATTGGTTTGAGAAATACTAGTAGTTTGCTTACTGACGGACGTTTTTGCATGTCTTCTTCACAGCCATCCGCTCAGACACTCCGGAAGATTGAAAATATGGTTGAATCTCAGGCATTGCTTCTTCTTCTTGAGTGAATTTTGTACTGCCTTGGCACTATACAGAGTGCTTATCTGCTGGAAGTTGAATTTGGGACATTTTAACTTTCAATAATATCGCCAATATACTTTGGTCTTTTCTGTTGGATGGAAATGAGAAAATCTTTCTCGTGTTTATGTTGCATCTTTATTGTTTTGAAATTCAAGTGAATTGATGATCACAAATTTGCAATTACGCCTAGCGGCGAATTTAGTACGAGGATGCTCTAGCCTGTGGTTGAGTGGGCGAGAAGTTAACAAAATTTTGCTCGTACCTAAAGCGACTGTCTGAAATTGGTCCTTTAACACTGCCTGATTGCCCTGTCTAAAGAAATGTGAAATTCTTATTCGTGTCGTTGTTGAATTTCTATCTTTATAAGGAGAGCCAAGTCCTTGGGGCCATAGCTCTCTGGATGTAGTACACCGAGTCATATAAAATGTGTTGAAATTTCTTTAAGTTTTGACACTAGAAGCAGCAATAATTAAACGTTGCAGATTAATTATAAGAAAAGAATGTCAACGATGCCATCCCAACGGGAAGACAACTAATATAGACCTGTTTTAATCAGATGCCATATCATTGTCTTTCTTTTAAGCACTTAATTGGTCTTCATCCGTTGTTGCCCCATTTTTTAGCTGACCATTCCAACATTTTTTTTGGCTATCTTGGCTTTTAACCATTCTTTTCTTTTCTTTCTCTCTTATTTTCTGAGAGGGTGGAAGATGAAGAGTAAAACTTAACTAAGCAACGGGAAAGTGGTTGAGTTGGTGAATGCTGTTGAACTAGAGAATGAGTACACGTAAAACAAGAACAAAACAGAGAAACCATTGGTATTAATGAAATACATTTTAAAACATGAAAATTAAATGACAGAGTAGCCTACCATAAACAGATTATTCCACGGACAAAAGGTCCTCTTTTTCTATTCTATGTGTTTTTTTTTTATAGCGAGATTGTGAACGGTGCGAATCCAACCGTTGTTTTCTCATTGTTTGATCACTTTGTTTTATTCTATTTTTATATGGCTTTTTAATATTGTCTCTTCTTGCCTATATCTTTATTAATATGATACTTATATTATCCTGAGCCGAGAGTCTATTGAAAACAGTCTCTCTATCCTCACAAGGTAGGGGTAAGGTCTGCGCACATACTACCCTTCCAAGACCCCACGGTGAGGGATAGGAGCAGCAAACATGCGGGTCGGGTAGGATATGATTCGGGTCGAAAACGGGCAATGGAAAAACGGATAAATTAACCGATCTGACCCATATTTAATACGGATAAAAAATGGGTTAACCGACGGATAATATGATTGATCCATGACTTTTTGCATATGATCACTTTTGGGAGAATTCTTAGTCTCCCTAACTTGAGCAACCTCAATTTGAGGCTTTACAAATGTAAAAGTTAGACCCATTGGTTATCCATTTTCTAAATGGATAATATGGTTCTTATCCATATTTGACCCGTTTTTAAAAAGTTTATTATTCAAGCTATTTTTAATGGATAATATGGGTGGTTAACCATTTGCTACCTTAGTGTGAGATAATATTGGGTAGTTGTATTGTGAACTGTGCGAAAGACTGTGAAGCAGCCAAAATTGTTTTTGGCCCCAAGGTGATGATCAACTGCTTGATCATTTTCTCTTTCTTTTTATTATTTTCCTTACACCAGTGTTAAACTCAATACAATTTACTGTTCACAAATTAAATACATGCTTCAGTTCATTTGTGAATTTCTTCACTGTTGGTGTTTGGAAGTTTGAAGAACTCTTTTTTATTGCTGACAATTAATTTTGCCTTATATTATCGAACAATACGTTTTGCTTGAATTTTTAACTTGATGACATCATATTATTCGTTAAATCATAAATTTCTGGTACATATAAATAGTGATTAATATTTCTTAACTGAAATTTGAGAAAAATGTTACCAAATAGGCATAGATTTATGCTTACTCTCTTGAATGTTTTGATACTTAGTGATTGTTACTATGAACACGGGCATTCTACATTTATACGATAATATTGGCTGGACACAACATTTAAGATAGTAATCTAACTTTATGTATTTGTCATTGTATTACAATATTTCAAAAAAAACAAAATCAAAAGTTATTGAGAATAATTAATGTAATATTTATATGTGTGTAGATGAGTTAGTTAATCAAGTAGTTGAGTTAGTTAGTTATGTAGTTGAGTTAGTTAGAGTGGCATTTTTATAGTTAGTGGTCACACTTAGTCACATATTATTTTTTCCTCTTAGTCACACCTGTATATACATTGCTCGGACATGAGATATAGATAACTTTCATTTTCCCAATTCCTCTTGTCTCTAGAACCTTCTCTGAAGCTCGACCTAGCTCATCAATGGAGGTCTGTGGATTATTGACCTCCATCTTCGACATGGTATTAGAGCACAACTCTTAATCTCCGATCCCGATTCAATTCACATCCTATTTCCCTTTTTCGTTATTTTCACCCGATTAGAAATCACAAATCGGAAGTTTTCAATCCATAATTTTTTCTGAGATTCGTTGATTCACAGACTCTCGATCTTCAATTAATTCAGATTTTTGACATTCTCTACCTCATCTCATGGCTGGAGACAAAGAAATTCAAGACACCACTACAATTTTGGATTCAACCAATCTACTGTACATGCATTCACCGAAAAGTGCTGGGACTGTTTTGGTACCGGTGACATTTGACGGCACCGGCTATAGATCCTGGAAGAGAGGTGTTCTTAGAGCTCTATCTATGAAAAATAAGGTCAGATTCATCACAGGAAAGTATAAGAAACCCAATGTTGGAGAGGCGACCTATGACCAGTGGGCACGATGTGATGATATGGTGACATTATGGATTCTAAACTCGCTCTCAAAGGATTTGGTCGATGGTTTGTAGTACGTGAGTGACACAAATGAGTTATGGCAAGAGCTCGAGGACAGGTACGGTCAGACAAACGAAGCAAAACTTTATCAATTACAAAAGGAAATTAACGACCTAAATGAAGGAACCCTAGACATAACTGAATATTACACAAAAATAAAAAATCTATGGGGGAGCTTAATACCTTGAATGTGCATGCCAGTGTGGATGTCAATGCACCTGTGGTGCAAAGGCAAATTTGTACAAAGCAGAACAAGATCGAAGGTTAATTCAATTTTTAATATGACTCAATGAAGTCTACACATTGGTTAGGGAAAGTATTCTGATGATGAACCCATTGCCTAGTATTGCACGGGCTTTCTCTATCCTTATCCAGGAGGAAAAGCAGAGAGAAATTAGGCGAAACAATCTCCTAGTCATGGAGTCCACCTCCCTGAATGTTAATGGACCAGGAAACAACAAATTTAGAACCAATTATAATCCACAGGGCAATACGACAGGACGTAACTCCTATAGACCCGCATTTCCCCCTAATAGATCTAATTGTATTGTGACTACTGCAAGAAGTAAGGACATACCAAGGAAAAGTGCTATAGGTTACATGGGTTTCCACAAGACCTCAAGTTTACAAGGGGTAGGAACACATGATCTGCTGCAAATGTACATGGTTCGTATGAATTAATGCAAGTCTGCAACAATGAAGATGCTGATAGTAGGAATCAGAACTAGAATCTTCAGAACCTGACAAAGGAACAATACAACCAGCTGTTGAGTCAGCTAGAACTTCAAAGTCAACAATGCAGGAGAAAATCCAAACATGATCACTAGTGGAGCTGTCAACTTCGCATGTATTCTAGCTTGTTGTACTTATAAAAAGATAGATGAAACAACTATGTGAAAATATTCAAATTCAATTGTTGATTTGTGGATATTAGATAGTGGAGCTACAAACCACATGACATATAGAAAATCTTTTCTCACCAATATTAGAACCCTACCTTATCCCTTTCTTGTCACCTTGCCTAATGAATATAAGGTGAAAGTGACAGAAATTGGTGATGCTTTACTCATTCCTAAGCTAACTTTGGTTAGAGTCTTATATGTACCTAGTTTCAAATACAACCTCATTCCAATTCACTCTTTAACAATGCATCTTGATTGCATGGTTAATTTAAACAAGTATCTTTGTCTAATGCAGGCCCATTCAATAAAGTGGCCTCTGGAGATTGGTAAGACAAGAAGTGGATTGTACTTCCTTTGTTCAAAGTATCACAACTGTTCAAACTTGAGTCCATCTACTGTTCCAATTCCTAGTTGTCTCATTCTTGTGTTTCCATTTTTTATAACAATGCTAGTAGAAAAAAAGATCAAATTCATCCATCTTATTCATTACCAACTGTAAATGATCCATCTTGCTTATTGAACAATGTAAATAGTATTCATTCATGCAATAAAAACTGATCTTTTTAGTGTAAATTCCTCTCCTGTATGTTCTACATCTTCTGGAAATAATGTTGATTACGTGTGGCATAATAGGTTGGTACATGTACCTTTTGTAAAGATGAGGAAAATATCTGCTTTATCGGTCAATTTTGCACCCAAACAACCTATTATTGTTTGTTCAATATGTCCAATGGCTAGATAGACTAGATTGCCATTCCCTAAAAGAACTACTTCATCCACCAAAATATTTGAATTACTTCATGTAGACCTGTGGGTCCCCTATCATACACCACCACATGATAATTACAAATACTTCCTTACCATTGTTGATGATTTTAGTAGGTCAACTTGGACTCACCTCCTAAGCTGCAAAAGCAATACTTTTCATGTTATTAAAAGCTTTCTATCCATGATTGAAAATCAGTTTGACACCTCTGTTAAGACCATTAGATCTGATAATGGTCTAGAATTTGTTAACAATGAAACCATGACATACTTTCAAGAAAAGGGCATAGTTCATCAGAAAATTTGTCCATACACGCCACAACAAAATGATGTGGTGGAAAGAAAATACAAATACCTACTTGAAACAGCAAGAACCCTTCTTTACCAGTCCAAACTACCCATAAAGTACTGGGGAGAGTGCATCCTGACAGTTACTTACATAATAAATAGACTCACCATCCACTATTCTTAACAATAAAAGCTCCTATGAACTTTTGTACAATAAAAGGCCCAAATACTCACAACTCAAGAGTTTTAGGTGCCTATTGTAGACACCGGATTTTTGACCCTCCCCGAGAATTTTCACATTTTTAGCATAAATATGTAATTTAGGTCTAATATAGCTATTTTGACTATTTTTGCTTTATTTCGTTGCAAAAAGAAAAATTACAAAAAATATATATATAAATTTTTAGTTTATGTATTTCTCATAAACTTGAAAAATACAAAAAATAGTACATTATTTTGTAGTTTACATAATTTCGAAAATTACCAAAAAAATATAGTTCTATTAATGTTTTGTAGTCATTTTAAATTTTGAAAAATATAAAAATGTTACTTTATATGTTATCTTTATATAAAAATGAAAATTACAAAAAAAATAGTTTTATTAATATTTCGTAGCTATTTTAATCTTGAAAAATATTAAAAAAGATATAGTTTTGTTTAAATATTAGTCTTATTTTGGTAGCTATTTTGCTTACATAGGATTAGTCGAACAACGTCGTGTTCTTAATCGAGTCCGGGCAAAAGAATAATATTCGGGTTCAAACTACCCGTTTTTAGGCCTAATTTCGGACCTAGCCCATAATAATCCGAGTCCACCACACATGAGGGGACACGCGTGGGGAACACGGACGGAATCCCATACGCGGGGAACCCCACCACGCGTGGGGGACACAAGCCTTGAACCCCACCACACATGGGGCTCATTTATTTTGGCAAAGGGTATCAAATACACGGACAAAAAAGGATTTTGGGGACGGACTTGAAAAAAGATTGGAGAGGGTTTTCACTGCTCATCTTCTTCTTCCTTTAGAAAGAAGAACCAAAAACCCTACTGGAAAAAACCTACCAGCCCAACTCCATCACCATCTCGTCCAAACACCTACCCAAAACCAGCCGCGACGCCCTCCCTCACGTCCGAACGACCATCGCTTTCTTCCTCCATTTAAATCCAACGAGCACTGTTACTTCGCCTCCGTCGTCAACTGAAACCAGTCACATCCCCACGACCACCTGCTAAACCAGTAGAATCCGGCGACCATCGTAACCCTTCCACCTCCGTCAACCACCCGCAACCCTACTGTTAAAACCCTCCATAGTTGCTCCGTCCTCAAACAAACCCAAACCAGTCGCACCCCCCCAACGCTCGAACCACCGGACCCCCTGTCGAGTAGCAGCTGTTGATGCTACTGCTGTGTCACGTTCTTCTCCGGCAAAAACCAGAAAACGAACAAGAACCCTAAACCATCGCGTCCCCGTCGCAACCAGCTCCCACCACCGTCTCACATAGTCACCAACCCCAGCCCGTCAGCTTCCCCGCCATTGCAGCCTCATCACCTTGCGTCAACAACCCACCACCAGTCGACCATCCTCCTGTCTGAACTCCCGTCGTCACTGCACAAACGACCCTCCATAGCCGCGTCGACCACAGCCCCAAACGACCCTCCATAGCCGTTTCCTCCTCACATACGAACGACCCCTTCTGCTTATCTTCACGTACCTGCTACGTCGAGAAAATCCAGCAGCAACCGATATCTCGTGCATTGATAGTTTTGGCCGAGCTCTCTGCTTCCATCGAGGTCGTCGTTGTTCAGTGAGGTCCGGCTTGAGTTCCGTCGGGGTCGTGGTTGTCGTTCTGAGGTTGTCGAGGTTCAAAGGTTATTGTTCTTCCTCCTTTGTTTCATTTTGTTCGTTTCGCATGTTATGATTCAAGGTGAATGAGAGTATTTGATATTGATGAATGTCAACAATGCAATTTTTGTTGTTTTTGCTAAAAATGTTTACCTTATGGTTAGTTACTGTATGCTTAAGGTAAATGTGAGAACATATGAACGGTTTGTGAATCGTTTTGTTAAATTGTTTTTTTTTCTTTCTCGTTTTATCATGGATATTATTACTTATTAGAATCGTTGTTTTCGTTTAGCCTCGGATGACTTCATTGATAGAAAATCGTAGTTGTTTTAAGTTTGCCCTTAAATAATAAAATGAGACGAGCCTCGCCAAATAAAACACATAGATTGCAGGGCCCTCACAAAATATATGTATTAAATACTTAGATTCCGGGATGGGCCGTTTAGCAAAATTCACGGCCCTACCCAATATAATAATGCGCTAGTTGCTTTAGGCGCGCCTGTAATAATTTATCCTCCCTAACTCGGGTGCACATTTATGTGACCCAAATCCAAATCTCAACGGAGTTGAAATGCGTCTCTAAATCGCGGGTACATTGATTGTAACGTGGTTCGAGATGCATGTCCATGACGTTGCAAATTCCCTTAAAAAATAAGAATGAGATGAGCCTCGCCGAATAAAAATACAAATTGCGGGGCCCTCAGTAAATACTTGTTTTAAATTACTTAGAATTCAGGAGGGCCGTTTAGCGAATTTCACGACCTTCCCAAAATAATAACACGCTAGTCCCTTTAGGCGCGTGTTTAATAATTTACTTTCTTAAACATGGGTGTGCATTTCATGTGACCCAAATCCAAATCCCAAAACATCAAATAAAAATGTGTTCCGAATTGTGGGCGCATTTCATGTGACGCAATCCAAAGACATGTTTCAAGCGATGTTCACATTCTTTTAAAATAATAATAACAAAGTGGTTAAAAGTTAAAATTTGCACATAAGTTCATATTTGTATAAAATCAGATAATCAAGCCGAATATAACAGTTGAGCGACCGTGCTAGAACCACGGAACTCTGGAATGCCTAACACCTTCTCCCGGGTTAACAGAATTCCTTATCCGGATTTCTGGTACACAGACTGTAATATGGAGTCATTCTTTTCCTCGATTCGGGATTAAAATTGGTGACTTGGGACACCCTAAATCTCCCAAGTGGCGACTCTGAAATAAATAAACCAATCCCGTTTCGATTGTCCTTTAATTGGAAAAAACTCCCTTGCGCCCTCTCGGGTGCGGAAAAAGGAGGTGTGACAGCTCTGGCGACTCCACTGGGGAAAAATGACCCAGAACCACTGGTTCAGGGTTAGAAATTCGAGCTTAGAATAATTGTTACTGTTTGGCTTTATTTATTATCTGATTTTATTATATGTTTGGGCTCAATGTGCTAAATGATGCTTTTACCGCTTTGATATTATTTGAACTGTATATAAACTGTGCCGAAACCCTTCTCTTCTTACCTCCGGGGATGTGCTTACTGGTTGAGACTCCCTATTCTGTTAGTGTCATACCCTAAATAAAAGAGGCTCGAAAAATTTCTAAGTCGGCTGGCTTTTTGGTTCCCGGAAAGGAGCTCCTTCCTCAACTCGAGTTGTCCGCTCGGGTACACTGTCTAGAACAAATACCCAGGTTTTGAACATAGAATAACGTGACTTCATACCGGATCCCTAGTAGGAACGCTTATTTGCATCATGTGCATTTGACTTAGGGGACTCAACACAGGGGTTGGGTCCGTCTAGGACAAGCAACCTGGAAATAATAGACCATCTTATGGCATCCTATGTGCTACATGTTGTATTTATTCAAGGGTGAATGAGTCATTTGGCGGACCAATAATAGTTGCGGACAAATGACACACTTTGTTATGTTGATCACGTTTAATAAGAAAGTTGCACGATTTTTTAGATAAGCATGTTATTATGTTAATTAAGCACATGGGGAACATTGTGGAATTCAAGAAGCCTTGTTATTCCATATGTCCCCCACGCTTCATTTTTGGGAAAAAGCACATGGGGAACATTTGTGGAACCCAAGAAGTCTTGGAATTCCCTATGTCCCCCATGCTTCACATGTTGGGAAAAGCGCATGGGGAACATTTGCGGAATCCAAGATGTCTTGGAAATACTTATGTTTCTCATGCCACATTTTTGAAAAATAATAATAAATATAAAAAATAAAAATACATATAAAAAAAGCATGAAAATTCAAAAGATTTTGTATGTTTTCATCATTTTCCACAGATTAAAAAAATCATGAAAAAGAGGAGAAAATAACAGTATAGAGATATAACTACTTATTTTTAGAAAAAAAATCAATGTCCAAGTAGTGTTGAAACTCTGCCGAAATTTTTGAAAAAAAGAAGGAATGTTTTATGTTTTTGTTAGTTTGTTATGAATGAAAAATAATAGTTTGTTTGTTTGTTGTAAAAAAACAGTTTATTTGCCCGAACTACGCGAGTTTGATTCTCACCGGATGTGAGATACGTAGGCAACCCTCATCGGGTCCAACCCCCATTTTACTAAATAGCCAAAATAAATAAATAAAAAACGTGTCAAAATTTTAATTTTGTCATAAACAAGTCGGGCGGTGTCCAGCCCCACCTTTTGCTAAAATAGCCAAAAAATAAATAAATAAAAAACATGTCAAAAAAAGGGTCATAAATAAGTCGGGTGATGCTGTTTTGTCAAAAACAGCTGAATGTTCCCAAAAGGGATGCCGGAAGGCTGACTTTGCATAAACAGTCGCTTTTTGGGTCATGTTTAAGATTTGGTCCAGTTGACCCCCACAGCTTTAAAAATCTTCGTCCCCGAGGCGTTGAAAGGCTGTGTTTGCAATATAGAATTTTCTATTTTTGAAAAATGATAAAAGAGTCATAAACAAGTCAAGGTGATGCTGTTTGGTCATAAATAGCCGAATGTTCCCGAAAGGGACGCCGGAAGGCTGACTTTGCATAAACAGCCACCTTTTGGGTCATGTTTAGGATTTTTGGTCTAGTTAACCCACACAGCCTTAAAAAATCTTCGTCCCCGAGGCGCTGAAGGGTCGTGTTTGCAACACCAGTTTTTTTTTGTAATTTTGAAAAGAAAAAAAAAAATAAAGAGCCAGCGGTCAAGTGAATACCGTTCAAATTTTGTCATAATAAGCCGAGCCAGCTTCGGCCGCGTCTTAAACCGTTCTTGCCGAAATAGCCTTAGAGTATCTTTCAGTTGTCGAAAGGTTATTTTTCGTAAAAGAATGGACAAGTTTGTAAAGTATCAAAATAATCCTCCCCAACCTCAAATTCATGTGAAATTTGGAGGGTGCCACGCTTGCAAAAAATTACCGTTCGGTTGCATTTGTCAAACGGGGAAAGGAAACTGGCCGGTTGTTTTGAGTTTGTAAATCTTTTGATTAGAACATGAGGGTTGTTTGATTTTCAAGTTTGTGGGTTAATAATTAAATCCTTGAAACCCAGTTTGTTTTAATATGAAAATTGAAAAAAATGTTCATTATTGTTTATCTTTTATTGGTCCGAACTACGCAAGGTCTGATTCATGCGGGGTCATGATACATAAGCAATCTCCATAAGATTCGACCACAAAAAAAAAACCAAAAAAGAAAAAAATGGAAAAAGAGAATGAAAAAAGAAAAAATCGAAAAAAGGAAAAATGAAAAAATGAAAAAAGAAAGAGAAAAAAAAAGATGTTGTTAATAATGGGGACCGACTGAGTCCATTTTAACCTGTTTCGTTTTAAATCGCAAAGAAAATTAAGGTGGTTGGTTTGTGGTAAGCCGGGCAATGACGCCCAGAATCCTTTGTTTGCACCTCATGATATACACTCTGCGGGGATCAGGCCTGATAACAGAAACACTTGAATCTTATTGGAAACTTGTTGACGGAGGTTGCTGATATTGAAGCTGGCAATGGTCTTGACAATACCGATGCAAAGCTCAGTGGCTAAGATGTCAGTTTTGATAAAGTGGGAGGACGCTTCGTTCCTTGGTTAGCAAGAAAGAGGCATTTGGTGGCTTATTTTGTTGTCATTTCTTTGTTCGGATTATTAGGATTGTAATTCGGATTTTGTCCTGTGTCAAACTTTCTTATCTTTCCATTTTGTCATATCGGTTTGTTTAAGTTTTGTCCAGGTTATTTTAGGATTTCATTCTAGTTTGTTTCGTTTGTTTTGTTATTCAAACCATTTCACCGGTAGTCTAATACAAAATCCTGTCTTTTATTATTTCCATTCATCTCTTTGTTTAGTCCTTTTGTCATTTTGTTCAGCGCCGATTCTAGTGACATGACATGCGCACACAGTTTGGGCCTAGTCTTTAAAATTAATCATAAAACCCCGAAAAGGTGATCAGACCATTTAAAGAAAATAAGGACGGTTGAGATTATTCGGAGCTCGAGTCATGTGGAACTGGGGCAAGTTAAACACAAAGAAAACCGTTAAAAGCAAGATTCGCCAAATTGGCATGAGGGTCGGTCATGATAATGAGAGTGTCGCCCAACGGTGCTTTAGAAATGACAAAGGAAAAGCAAATGTTTAACATAATTGTCAAGTCCAGCACCATCGGAAGAGACTATAAATCTATGGTTTAATTATGTTGTTTGCACTGGGCATGTTTTGAAGACTGGAATGACGGATGCATTTTGTTCTGCTACCTAAACACTTTATCCTTCGTTAACCCCTTTTGAGCCTTATTTTTTTTCCTTTCATAGCCCTCGTTCGGAATTAGTAGCAACGAATAGAATACGCAAGCGCGGCAGGCAAACAAAAGAAAGAAAAAAAAAGAGAAAGAAAAGAAAACAACAAAACGAAAAAGAAAAAAAAAAGAAAAGAAAAGAAAAGAAAATGATAACAAAGAAAAAAAGAGAGAAAGTCAAATGAAAAAAGAGGAATTGGGAACTACGTTTGACCTGATTCCTCAAAGAGGATACGTAAGCGCTTCACGGCTCGGTCATAATTTTGAAAAATGAAAAATAATTCAATTAAGATATCCCCAAGCAAGAAACTGGGGCAGAGGTTGCGTTCTTTGTAAATAAATCTGGTTCCGAAAGTTGTAATTAATAACCCAGAATCGACGCACTTTTGAGCCTTTTATACCCTTTCTTTCTAGCCCTATCCAAAACCCACATTACGGTCCAAAGAAAGACCTTCTGATCAGTCTTCAAAAGATGTCAAACAAATGATAGTCTTACCGGCGGACATAACATTCTGTTCCACAGCAGAGAGGACTCTAATCTCCAAACAGAAAGAGTCATACCGACACTCCAAAGCCCCAACTGGAAAAGTGATACAAATGAGAGAGTCTTATTGGTGAAAACCTTCACAGGCACCATAAGGCAATGAAAGCTGAGGCAATGAAAGCTGAGAGAGACTTGATAGTGAAAACCCTTCGGGCACTACGAGTCGAACAAGATTGAGAATCAAATGGGGAATCGCCAATTGAAGAATGATTGACGGTAGAAGATAGGCCACATATGCATGTCATGACCATTAGAGTCGGTATCTGCGTTTGATAGGGTTTTATTTATAGTTTCTTTTGTTAAAGAGTCATCTTTGTCTTGTGTCTTTTTGTTCTGTTCCCTTTTTTTTATTTTTTCCTTTCATAGAAAAATTCCCCAATAGAGTCTGTTTGGTCAAAACCAGTGGGAAATGACTTCAAAATGGGCCATCAACTCTCCAATCATGCAAGATTAGATTTGACTAGTACATCCAGATGGTATAGTCAGCAAGGAACAAACGCGAGGCCAGTGTCAAGAAAATATCCCCAGCAAAAAGGAATTGACAAAAGGATTGACGAGTGTCAAGAGGGATATCCTTGTCAAAACCAAGGTTACAAACCTCAAGGCCAAGGCCCGTGAACAATGCAAGGAGAGTAGTGAGCATGATTTGGCGAAATCCATACTAGACTAAAAGGTCGGGGAAATGCCAGTTTCCAAGCTATGCCACAAAAGAAGAGGGATATCCCCAGCAGGAAGGGATTATCCCCAGCACATAATATCATCCCCAGCAAGTCGTGGAACACAGCGCAATGAAGGAGAAAGGGAAAGCCATCCCAGTAGGAGTATCGCAACCAACCACCATGTTTTAAACTAACAAATTTTGTTTGATTTGAAGCAGGTAACGGAAATGGCATTGATGCCAGAACTGCATGCCACAAGGGATATTATCGAACTGGGGCAGAAAATTTTCCTTCCATTTAGAAAATTTTCTGGAAGTCAGGTACCCCCAGCTGATAACATTTTACCCCCAACAGGTAAGTAAATAATTCCCCAACAGCGTTATCCCTAGCAGTTGCGAGGAGTCCAACACAAGGTTGGAAAGTCGGTATCCTCAGCAGTCCCTTTCGGGGAAAGGCAAAACGACTCTCAAGGGAGGTAGTCTTCGAAGGAAGAAGCTATGAAAAAAACAAAACAAAAAAAAAAGAATAATAAAAAAAAAGAAAAATAAAAAGATAATAATGAAAAAAAGAGAAAAAAGGGGGAAAGTCATCCCCATCAAAATAATCCCCAACAGTTTCGAGGGAAGACAACACATGTAAGTAAATAATTCAAAAAAAAAAGGAAATGGTTCACGCATAGGAGACGCACTTCCTAAATGAGTATGTCATTAATAGGAGACGCACTTCCTAATTTGAAATCATTAAAGTTTTTACCCATAGGAGATGCATTTCCTCCTAAGTTTGTTTCACTTTTACCCATATGAGACGCATTTCCTCCTAAGTTTATGTTTTACCCATAGGAGACGCATTTCCTCCTAAGTTTATGTTTTACCCATAGGAGACGCATTTCCTCCTAAGTCTAGTTTTACCCATAGGAGATGCATTTCCTCCTAAGTTTGTTTTAGATTCACCCATAGGAGATGCATTTCCTCCTAAGTTTAGTTTTTACCCATAGGAGACGCATTTCCTCCTAAGTTTATGTTTTACCCATAGGAGACGCATTTCCTCCTAAGTTAAGTTTTACCCATAGGAGATGCATTTCCTCCTAAGTTGTTTGCGAGAAAAAAAAAACAAGACCTAGTCTGATGAACCTTCTCCTAGGATCAAAATCTTAGTCTGATGAATCTTTCTCCTATGATACCAAAAAAACAAGACCTAGTCTGATGAACCTTCTCCTAGGATCAAAATCTTAGTCTGATGAATTTTTCTCCTAAGATAGAGACCTAGTCTGACGAACCTTCTCCTAGGATCAAAATCTTAGTCTGATGAATCTTTCTCCTAAGATACCAAAAAGAAAAGACCTAGTCTGATGAACCTTCTCCTAGGATCAAAATCTTAGTCTGACGAATTTTTCTCCTAAGATAGAGACCTAGTCTGATGAACCTTCTCCTAGGATCAAAATCTTAGTCTGATGAATCTTTCTCCTAAGATACCAAAAAAAAAACCTAGTCTGACGAACCATCTCCTAGGATCAAAATCTTAGTCTGATGAATTTTTCTCCTAAGATAGAGACCTATTCTGACGAACCTTCTCCTAGGATCAAAATCTTAGTCTGATGAATTTTTCTCCTAAGATAGAGACCTAGTCTGACGAACCTTCTCCTAGGATCAAAATCTTAGTCTGATGAATTTTTCTCCTAAGATAGAGACCTAGTCTGACGAAACCTTCTCCTAGGATCAAAATCTTAGTCTGATGAATCTTTCTCCTAAGATACCAAAAAAAACAAGACCTAGTCCGATGAACCTTCTCCTAGGATCAAAATCTTAGTCTGACGAATTTTTCTCCTAAGATAGAGACCTAGTCTGATGAACCTTCTCCTAGGATCAAAATCTTAGTCTGATGAATCTTTCTCCTAAGATACCAAAAAAATAAGACCTAGTCTGATGAACCTTCTCCTAGGATTAAAATCTTAGTCCGATGAATTTTTCTCCTAAGATATAGACCTAGTCTGACGAATCTTCTCCTAGGATCAAAATCTTAGTCTGATGAATCTTTCTCCTAAGATACCAAAAAGAAAAGACCTAGTCCGATGAACCTTCTCCTAGGATCAAAATCTTAGTCCGATGAATTTTTCTCCTAAGATAGAGACCTAGTCTGACGAACCTTCTCCTAGGATCAAAATCTTAGTCTGATGAATCTTTCTCCTAAGATATCAAAAAAAAAAGTCTCCTACTCTGACGAATTTTCTCCTAGGATAATTTGGAAAAAAACAACGTTTGAATTTGAAAAAAAAAGAGTCATTTTTAGTTTTCTTAAGATTATCAATGTTTAGTTTTCCTAAAGACAGGCGCCCACCTGAATAACGAGAGGAATACTTTTCAGTCTTTACATTCCATGCCAGGCGCCCACCTGTATAACGAGAGGAATACTTTTCAGTCTTTTTCATGCCAGGCGCCCACCTGTATAACGAGAGGAATACATTCAGTCTTTACTTTCAAGTGTTGAAACCAGGCGCCCACCTGTATAACGAGAGGAATACATTCAGTCTTTACTTTCTAGTGTTGAAACCAGGCGCCCACCTGCATAACGAGAGGAATACGTTTCAGTCCTTACATTTCTTACCAGGCGCCCACCTGTATAACGAAAGGAATACTTTTCAGTCTTTACATTTCATATTTCAGGCGCCCACCTGTATAACAAGAGGAATACTTTTAGTCTTAAACTGCAGATTTTGGAAATCAGTAACCCCACCGGAAGGTAGAAGGTTACAACAGGTATCCCCAGCAGGAAACAATAAAAATCCCCAGCACTGGGAAGCAGAAGGCTACAGCTAAAATCCCCAGCATTCAACCAAGTTATAAATAGCCGAAGCTCGCCTCAAGAATGCGAGTCAACATTCTGAGATGGTCAACAAAAGCTGGACACAACATAAAAGAAAAAAGAAAAAAAGAAGAACAAGAAAAGAGAAAAACAAAAAAAGAAGAAGAGAAAAATACGGAAGTGGAGAACAAATGTGGTCTGCTCAAGAACTAGCACCTACAACTAGCAAGTATCAAGGTTCAGATCCAAAGTCTGTATGAAGCACCATTCAAGACTCAAGACCAAGTTTCAGAAGACTTAAAGATAGGAATCCTTGTAACTAGTAGCTGATAGGCTTAGTTAGTCTTTTTCAGTTTTAATTTTTGTTGTAATGACAGGACCGCGAACCGGAACCTCAACGGAACGGCACCTCGATCGGCTCTTCACCTCGGTACAATCTACCATCTCTCATTCCCGAACTACACGTGGCCTGATTCCTGTATAACCAAGGATATGTAGGCAGCTCAGATACCAGGGCTCGGTCACATTCCCTCCCTTTCCTTAGTGTAGTCCCTCCAAATAATGGTCGGGTCAAAAACATGTCTAGTCGTTCTTTATCGGAAAACTCTTCGTGTTTCCAGTCAAAGAGGGGCAGCTGTAGACACCGGATTTTTGACCCTCCCCGAGAATTTTCACATTTTTAGCATAAATATGTAATTTAGGTCTAATATAGCTATTTTGACTATTTTTGCTTTATTTCGTTGCAAAAAGAAAAATTACAAAAAATATATATATAAATTTTTAGTTTATGTATTTCTCATAAACTTGAAAAATACAAAAAATAGTACCTTATTTTGTAGATTACATAATTTAGAAAATTACCAAAAAAAATAAAGTTCTATTAATGTTTTGTAGTCATTTTAAATTTTGAAAAATACAAAAATGTTACTTTATATGTTATCTTTATATAAAAACGAAAATCACAAAAAAATAGTTTTATTTATATTTCGTAGCTATTTTAATCTTGAAAAATATTAAAAAAGATATAGTTTTGTTTAAATATTAGTCTTATTTTGGTAGCTATTTTGCTTACATAGGATTAGTCGAACAACGTCGTGTTCTTAATCGAGTCCGGGCAAAAGAATAATATTCGGGTTCAAACTACCCGTTTTTAGGCCTAATTTCGGACCTAGCCCATAATAATCCGAGTCCACCACACATGAGGGGACACGCGTGGGGAACACGGACGGAATCCCATACACGGGGAACCCCACCACGCGTGGGGGACACAAGCCTTGAACCCCACCACGAACAAAAATGGGGCTCATTTATTTTGGCAAAGGGTATCAAATACACGGACAAAAAAGGATTTTGGGGACGGACTTGAAAAAAGATTGGAGAGGGTTTTCAGTGCTCATCTTCTTCTTCCTTTAGAAAGAAGAACCAAAAACCCTACTGGAAAAAACCTACCAGCCCAACTCCATCACCATCTCGTCCAAACACCTACCCAAAACCAGCCGCGACGCCCCCCCTTACGTCTGAACGACCATCGCTTTCTTCCTCCATTTAAATCTGACGAGCACTGTTACTTCGCCTCCGTCGTCAACTGAAACCAGTCACACCCCCACGACCACCTGCTGAACCAGCAGAATCCGGCGACCATCGTAACCCTTCCACCTCCGTCAAACACCCGCAACCCTACTGTTAAAACCCTCCACAGCTGCTCCGTCCTCAAACAAACCCAAACCAGTCGCAACCTCCCAACGCTCGAACCACCGGACCCCCTGTCGAGTAGCAGCTGTTGATGCTGCTGCTGCGTCACGTTCTTCTCCGGCAAAAACCAGAAAACGAACAAGAACCCTAAACCATCGCGTCCCCCATCGCAACCAGCTCCCACCACCGTCTCACACAGTCACCAACCCCAGCCCGTCAGCTTCCCCGCCATTGCAGCCTCATCACCTTGCGTCAACAACCCACCACCAGTCGACCATCCTCCTGTCTGAACTCCCGTCATCACTGCACAAACGACCCTCCATAGCCGCGTCGACCACAGCCCCAAACGACCCTCCATAGCTGTTTCCTCCTCACATCCGAACGACCCCTTCTGCTTATCTTCACGTACCTGCTACGTCGAGAAAATCCAGCAGCAGCCGATATCTCGTGCATTGATAGTTTTGGCCGAGCTCTCTGCTTCCATCGAGGTCGTCGTTGTTCAGTGAGGTCCGGCTTGAGTTCCGTCGGGGTCGTGGTTGTCGTTCTGAGGTTGTCGAGGTTCAAAGGTTATTGTTCTTCCTCCTTTGTTTCATTTTGTTCGTTTCGCATGTTATGATTCAAGGTGAATGAGAGTATTTGATATTGATGAATGTCAACAATGCAATTTTTGTTGTTTTTGCTAAAAATGTTTACCTTATGGTTAGTTACTGTATGCTTAAGGTAAATGTGAGAACATATGAACAGTTTGTGAATCGTTTTGTTAAATTGTTTTTTTTTCTTTCTCGTTTTATCATGGATATTATTACTTATTAGAATCGTTGTTTTCGTTTAGCCTCGGATGACTTCATTGATAGAAAATCGTAGTTGTTTTAAGTTTGCCCTTAAATAATAAAATGAGACGAGCCTCGCCAAATAAAACACATAGATTGCGGGGCCCTCACAAAATATATGTATTAAATACTTAGATTCCGGGACGGGCCGTTTAGCAAAATTCACGGCCCTACCCAATATAATAATGCGCTAGTTGCTTTAGGCGCGCCTGTAATAATTTATCCTCCCTAACTCGGGTGCACATTTATGTGACCCAAATCCAAATCTCAGCGGAGTTGAAATGCGTCTCTAAATCGCGGGTACATTGATTGTAACGTGGTTCGAGATGCATGTCCATGACGTTGCAAATTCCCTTAAAAAATAAGAATGAGATGAGTCTCGCCGAATAAAAATATAAATTGCGGGGCCCTCAGTAAATACTTGTTTTAAATTACTTAGAATTCAGGAGGGCCGTTTAGCGAATTTCACGACCTTCCCAAAATAATAACACGCTAGTCCCTTTAGGCGCGTGTTTAATAATTTACTTTCTTAAACATGGGTGTGCATTTCATGTGACCCAAATCCAAATCCCAAAACATCAAATAAAAATGTGTTCCGGATTGTTCAAAGTATCACAACTGTTCAAACTTGAGTCCATCTACTGTTCCAATTCCTAGTTGTCTCATTCTTGTGTTTCCATTTTTTATAACAATGCTAGTAGAAAAAAAGATCAAATTCATCCATCTTATTCATTACCAACTGTAAATGATCCATCTTGCTTATTGAACAATGTAAATAGTATTCATTCATGCAATAAAAACTGATCTTTTTAGTGTAAATTCCTCTCCTGTATGTTCTACATCTTCTGGAAATAATGTTGATTACGTGTGGCATAATAGGTTGGTACATGTACCTTTTGTAAAGATGAGGAAAATATCTGCTTTATCGGTCAATTTTGCACCCAAACAACCTATTATTGTTTGTTCAATATGTCCAATGGCTAGATAGACTAGATTGCCATTCCCTAAAAGAACTACTTCATCCACCAAAATATTTGAATTACTTCATGTAGACCTGTGGGTCCCCTATCATACACCACCACATGATAATTACAAATACTTCCTTACCATTGTTGATGATTTTAGTAGGTCAACTTGGACTCACCTCCTAAGCTGCAAAAGCAATACTTTTCATGTTATTAAAAGCTTTCTATCCATGATTGAAAATCAGTTTGACACCTCTGTTAAGACCATTAGATCTGATAATGGTCTAGAATTTGTTAACAATGAAACCATGACATACTTTCAAGAAAAGGGCATAGTTCATCAGAAAATTTGTCCATACACGCCACAACAAAATGATGTGGTGGAAAGAAAATACAAATACCTACTTGAAACAGCAAGAACCCTTCTTTACCAGTCCAAACTACCCATAAAGTACTGGGGAGAGTGCATCCTGACAGTTACTTACATAATAAATAGACTCACCATCCACTATTCTTAACAATAAAAGCTCCTATGAACTTTTGTACAATAAAAGGCCCAAATACTCACAACTCAAGAGTTTTAGGTGCCTATTGTAGACACCGGATTTTTGACCCTCCCCGAGAATTTTCACATTTTTAGCATAAATATGTAATTTATGTCTAATATAGCTATTTTGACTATTTTTGCTTTATTTCGTTGCAAAAAGAAAAATTACAAAAAATATATATATAAATTTTTAGTTTATGTATTTCTCATAAACTTGAAAAATACAAAAAATAGTACATTATTTTGTAGTTTACATAATTTCGAAAATTACCAAAAAAATATAGTTCTATTAATGTTTTGTAGTCATTTTAAATTTTGAAAAATATAAAAATGTTACTTTATATGTTATCTTTATATAAAAATGAAAATTACAAAAAAAATAGTTTTATTAATATTTCGTAGCTATTTTAATCTTGAAAAATATTAAAAAAGATATAGTTTTGTTTAAATATTAGTCTTATTTTGGTAGCTATTATGCTTACATAGGATTAGTCGAACAACGTCGTGTTCTTAATCGGGTCCGGGCAAAAGAATAATATTCGGGTTCAAACTACCCGTTTTAGGCCTAATTTCGGACCTAGCCCATAATAATCCGAGTCCACCATACATGAGGGGACACGCGTGGGGAACACGGACGGAATCCCATACGCGGAGAACCCCACCACGCGTGGGGGATACAAGCCTTGAACCCTACCACACATGGGGCTCATTTATTTTGGCAAAGGGTATCAAATACACGGACAAAAAAGGATTTTGGGGACGGACTTGAAAAAGATTGGAGAGGGTTTTCACTGCTCATCTTCTTCTTCCTTTAGAAAGAAGAACCAAAAACCCTACTGGAAAAAACCTACCAGCCCAACTCCATCACCATCTCGTCCAAACACCTACCCAAAACCAGCCGCGACGCCCCCCCTTACGTCTGAACGACCATCGCTTTCTTCCTCCATTTAAATCCGACGAGCACTGTTACTTCGCCTCCGTCGTCAATTGAAACCAGTCACATCCCCACGACCACCTGCTAAACCAGTAGAATTCGGCGACCATCGTAACCCTTCCACCTCCGTCAACCACCCGCAACCCTACTGTTAAAACCCTCCATAGCTGTTCCGTCCTCAAATAAACCCAAACCAGTCGCACCCCCCCAACGCTCGAACCACCGGACCCCCTGTCGAGTAGCAGCTGTTGATGCTACTGCTGCGTCACGTTCTTCTCCGGCAAAAACCAGAAAACGAACAAGAACCCTAAACCATCGCGTCCCCCGTCGCAACCAGCTCCCACCATCGTCTCACACAGTCACCAACCCCAGCCCGTCAGCTTCCCCGCCATTGCAGCCTCATCACCTTGCGTCAACAACCCACCACCAGTCGACCATCCTCCTGTCTGAACTCCCGTCGTCACTGCACAAACGACCCTCCATAGCCGCGTCGACCACAGCCCCAAACGACCCTCCATAGATGTTTCCTCCTCACATCCGAACGACCCCTTCTGCTTATCTTCACGTACCTGCTACGTCGAGAAAATCCAGCAGCAGCCGATATCTCGTGCATTGATAGTTTTGGCCGAGCTCTCTGCTTCCATCGAGGTCGTCGTTGTTCAGTGAGGTCCGACTTGAGTTCCGTCGGGGTCGTGGTTGTCGTTCTGAGGTTGTCGAGGTTCAAAGGTTATTGTTCTTCCTCCTTTGTTTCATTTTGTTCGTTTCGCTTGTTATGATTCAAGGTGAATGAGAGTATTTGATATTGATGAATGTCAACAATGCAATTTTTGTTGTTTTTGCTAAAAATGTTTACCTTATGGTTAGTTACTGTATGCTTAAGGTAAATGTGAGAACATATGAACGGTTTGTGAATCGTTTTGTTAAATTGTTTTTTTTTCTTTCTCGTTTTATCATGGATATTATTACTTATTAGAATCGTTGTTTTCGTTTAGCCTCGGATGACTTCATTGATAGAAAATCGTAGTTGTTTTAAGTTTGCCCTTAAATAATAAAATGAGACGAGCCTCGCCAAATAAAACACATAGATTGCAGGGCCCTCACAAAATATATGTATTAAATACTTAGATTCCGGGATGGGCCGTTTAGCAAAATTCACGGCCCTACCCAATATAATAATGCGCTAGTTGCTTTAGGCGCGCCTGTAATAATTTATCCTCCCTAACTCGGGTGCACATTTATGTGACCCAAATCCAAATCTCAACGGAGTTGAAATGCGTCTCTAAATCGCGGGTACATTGATTGTAACGTGGTTCGAGATGCATGTCCATGACGTTGCAAATTCCCTTAAAAAATAAGAATGAGATGAGCCTCGCCGAATAAAAATACAAATTGCGGGGCCCTCAGTAAATACTTGTTTTAAATTACTTAGAATTCAGGAGGGCCGTTTAGCGAATTTCACGACCTTCCCAAAATAATAACACGCTAGTCCCTTTAGGCGCGTGTTTAATAATTTACTTTCTTAAACATGGGTGTGCATTTCATGTGACCCAAATCCAAATCCCAAAACATCAAATAAAAATGTGTTCCGGATTGTGGGCGCATTTCATGTGACGCAATCCAAAGACATGTTTCAAGCGATGTTCACATTCTTTTAAAATAATAATAACAAAGTGGTTAAAAGTTAAAATTTGCACATAAGTTCATATTTGTATAAAATTAGATAATCAAGCCGAATATAACGGTTGAGCGACCGTGCTAGAACCACAGAACTCGGGAATGCCTAACACCTTCTCCCGGGTTAACAGAATTCCTTATCCGGATTTCTGGTACGCAGACTGTAATATGGAGTCATTCTTTTCCTCGATTCGGGATTAAAATTGGTGACTTGGGACACCCTAAATCTCCCAAGTGGCGACTCTGAAATAAATAAACCAATCCCGTTTCGATTGTCCTTTAATTGGAAAAAACTCTCTTGCGCCCTCTCGGGTGCGAAAAAAGGAGGTGTGACACCTATGCTATCCCTATACACAAAAAGCTCACAGAGACAAGTTTGAACTAAGAGCCACACCTCATGTGTTTGTAGGTTATCCCTTTGGTACAAAAGGTTACAAGGTCCTAGATTTAGCTACAAAGAAAATACATATATCTAGAGATGTAGTGTTCCATGAAAATATTTTTTCCTTTGCAGTTTCACCTGAACATTCCAATTTCCCTTCTGTATTGCATATGATGAATTCCAATCCATATTGCTTCCATCCTAATTGCCTTGCAGTATTATATTACGGTGATTTTACGCTCTGCAGTATTAAGTTACGACAGTATTTCACCCAACAGTATTACATTACGGTGATGTTACACTTCGTAGTAATAAGTTACGACAATATTGCACCTTGCAGTATTTTACGTTGAATTTATCGTAAGGTAATTGACATTAGTCCAAGGAAAAGATTATTTGAGGATTATAAGGATTATGCTATTTCACAAATAATTAGTAAATTCATGAAGGTGAAAGGGGGAACATGTCTAAGAAAATAAAATTTGTCAAAGTTTGGCATTTTGGGATAAAATACGGCCCGAGCTAAAATACCCGGTATTTATAGACTAGTGTCATACAAGGTACTACATGGCCATGATAGAAAGGTGTATAAGGTATATGAAAAGTGAGTAATATTTTAAGTAATTCGGGGCAATTTTTAAATTATGCGGGTAATTGGTTAATTACCGGGTAACAGAATATTGCCAATTAACTAATAAGCGGACAAAAATTTAATCAATTACCCCAAGAAGGAACGTGGAAGCCCCTCCTTTTGTATAAGTTGAGTCATTGATTCATGCTTTACATGTGTCAAGAGTTAAATATCAAAGTCTTACCAAGACTGTATTGTAAGCTTTATCAAATCAAAGGAGATAAACATCTCATTTTAAAGGCTAAAACTCAAATTGTTACATTCTATTCAAGTGAAAAGCAGAAGCATTTTCAACGTCCAAGCCTCACTCCTCAATTCGTTAATTTGGCATTTAAGCCAAACTTCATTCCGCAAGTTCAAAAAAACGCAGAAGCTTAAATCCAATTTTTGGATTCTAAATTCAATCTACGAAGGTTTCTAACGGGATAATTATACGCAGTTGTTCCTACTCTAGGTATGTTAAGGTTATCCCTTCTTTCTTTTGGCATGATCCATACGATATAAACGAAACGTGCAAATGCACAAATTCCATGAATGACTCTATTCATAAAAGAATTAGAGATATTTATGTTCTTGAATTTTCATGTGTCATAATATTTTATCATCTGTTCATGGGTCTCAGAAAAAAATACGAAAGTTGAAAAGAGTTTACTTTATGATATTACTCAAAGGCAAAATGGTCTTATGAAGCTCCGAAAGATTTTATTAATGTACTTTTCATGTATTGCATTCATGTGCATTGACCCATGACCAGATGACGTTATATACGCGTATATATGTATGTATATGGGATATGGGAAAGGTTATGGTGTTATATACGCACCACCACATGATCAGCTGGTATACGATGATGATTTTGCCCACAGTGGCCGATATGATATGATGAGATGCCCTCAGAGGCTGATGATGTTATGAAACATGTACCTATGCACGACATGACATTCATACGCATATGCATGACGCTAAAAGTAATTTATGATTTACAAAGTTATTCAGACTTACAGGTTGAGTCATGTACTCTATATCTCTTCCATGTCTCTTATGTATTTATTTATGTGCCTTACATACTCGGTATATTATTCGTACTGACATTCCTTTTGCCTGGGGATGCTGCGTTTCATGCCCGCAGGTCCCGATAGACAGGTCGAGAGTCCTCCAAGTAGGCTATCAGCTCAGCGGAAGACGTAGGTGTGCTCCATTTGCTTCGGAGTTGCTCATTTGGTTAGTATGATTTAGACGTGTATTGTTTGGTATGGCGGGACTCTTTCCCGGCCTTTATGACATTTATGTACTCTTAGAGGCTTGTAGACATATGTCGTGTACGTGAAAGATTGTACGGCCTTGCCGGCCTATGTTTAGAGTTTATAAATAATTATGTTGGCCTATTAGACCCGTATGTCACGTGTACATGATGATGTAATAAGAAAGATATGTTACGTTGGTACTCGGTGGAGTAAGGTACCGGGTGGCCGTCGCGGCCCATCGGTTTGGGTTGTGACACTTAGCCACAAAAAGGATGCATATATCTAGAGATGTAGTGTTCCATGAATATCTTCCCTTTTGCAGTTTCTCCTAAACATTCTAATTTTCCTTCTGTGATGCATATGTTAAATTCCAATCCATCCTGTTTTCATCCTACATCTAGGGAGTCAAATGATTATGACCTGTATGATAAAGATGCATCAATTTCTATCACTAATGGACGTGTAACTGATATTGTTGCACCTGCTTCTCTACCTACACCTGTTCCTCCACCTAGTTCACCATTATCTCCATCTAGTTCAATAACACCTAATCAGTCCAATAACCCTCAACCCCCTGCCTATCAACCAAAAGATCAGGCAGAATCCATACTACTCCAACACACCTCAAGGACTATGTGTATTCCTTGCCAACTCTTCAAAACCAAAACATAGAGCCTGATCATCACACCAGTTCCACATATTTTAATGCAATCTGCAACAATAAACATCATGTCTCATTTAATGTCTTACAACTTGAGATTCAGCAATTACTTAGAAACATTTCACATGATTGTGAGCCATCTTCTTATGAGGAGGCATCTATGAATCCTGCTTGGCAAACGACAATGACACAGGAATTTGAAGCATTATATGCTAACCATACTTGGAATCTAGTTGAGTTACCTGCAGAAAAGAAAGCTATAGGCTACAAATGAGTATACAAGATCAAACACAAGGCAGATGGAAATGTAGAAAGGTTCAAAGCAAGGCTAGTAGTGAAGGGATACAAACAAGAAGCAGGAATTGATTACACAGAGACTTTTTCACTAGTGGTAAAAATGACCACAATCAGAACACTAATAAGCATTGCAGTAAAGAGAGGGTGGGATCTCTACCAACTGGATGTCAACAATGCATTTTTGGATAGGAATCTACATGAAGAAGTGTACATGGAGGTTCCACAAGGTTTAATGGTACCTACTGAAAATCTAGTATGCAAACTTAGGAAGTCACTATATGGTCTAAAACAAGCTAGCAAACAGTGGTATGACAAATTGACAGAATCCTTACATTCTAGGGGTTTCAAACATTCAGCTAGTGATTACTCATTATTCTATAAGAAACATGGGAACTCAGCAGTCTTTGTCGCTGTTTATGTAGATGATGTAATTCTAACTGGTACCAACTTGGAGGAAATCACAGAATTGAATATTTTCCTGCATAATCAATTCAGGATAAAGTATCTTGGAAAGTTACACTATTTTTGGGGTTAGAAATGTTGTACAAGAGTGATGGAGTACTGATTTGGTAAAGAAAATTCACTATGGACCTGCTGAAGGAGTATGATTGCTTGACATACTCCCTTGTTAGTTCTCCACTTGACTCTACCATCAAACTAAGAAATGATGAAGGAACCTTGTTGCCTGACCCAGGGTACTACAGGAAGTTAGTTGGGAAGCTAAATTTCTTAACAAACACAAGACTGGACATAACTTATAGTGTCCAGCATCTGAGCCACTTTATGCAGGCACCAAGGGAACCTCACATAAAGGTAGTTGTTCATGTTTTTGGATACCTGAAGAAAGATCCTACTTTGGGGATATTCTTGTCCAGTGACCCCAGCTATAATGTAAGTGCATATTGTGACTCAGATTAGGCTGCCTGTTCTGATTTCAGAAAATCTGTGAGTGGGTACATTGTGTTGCTTGGGAATAGTCCTATTAGTTGGAAGTCAAGGAAATAAACTATTGTCTCGCTATCCGCTGCTGAGGTAGAGTATAGGTCAATTAGAAAAGTTGTGGGTGAACTGGTATGGATAAAAAGATTACTAGAAGAGCTGACAGTCATGTGTACTAATCCTATAACTGTATTTTGTGATAGTCAAGCAGTTGTTCATATTGCAAGAAATCCTGTGTTCCATGAGAGGATAAAGCATATCGAAGTAGATTGTCATTTTGTCCGGGAAAAGATACAAGATGGGCTAGTTGAACTACATCATATTTTCACCTCTGCTCAATTAGCTGACATCCTAACAAAGGCCCTTACAGGAGTTAAGCACTCTGATCTTCTCAGCAAATTGGCAGTGACTTCCTCACCTCCAACTTGAGGGGAGGGGGGAGGGAGTATTGAGAATAATTGATGTAATATTTTTATGTGTGTAGCTGAGTTAGTTAATCAAGTAGTTGAGTTAGTTAGCTATGTAGTTGAGTTAGTTAGAGTGACATTTTTGTAGTTAGTGGTCACACTTAGTCATATATTATTTTTCCCTCTTAGTCACACATGTATATACATTGTTCAGACATGAGATAATAGATAACTTTCATTTCCCCAATTTCTCGCCTCTGGAACCTTCTTTGAAGCTCGACCTAGCTCATCAATGGAAGGTCTGTGGATTATTGACCTCCATCTTCGATAGAAATCAGAACTTGCTGTAGAACAAGACGCTCAAAAAAACCTTTAGACATGTAGATGTGCTTGTCTCACGAGGATTGTGCGGTCATGTGCCCTTGACGCTCTCAGGACTCAAATACAAGACTTACCTCACTATTTTACGTGCAAAACGTGTGTGATTAACCTTATAAACTTTAAAACCCCTTTATTGACATTTCACACACAAAAATCAAAAGCTCTCGTAGTTATTCACAAATGAGGAATTAAATACTTGCAACTCAAAATCAGAGTCCTAATATAGCATACTCTCCGTCGATGGACACTAACGACTAGTACTTATGGAACCTTTCATTTGAAAATAAATAATCGGTGTTAATATCTCAGCGCATGTTAGCATAAATTTAGTGTTCATACATGTTTATAAGAATATGCTCCAGTTACGTGTTCATAAGTTTCTTATTTTCTCAGTTGACATAAGTTTTAAAAAGTAATAATCTTCAAATAAATTTCGTATGAAATTCTTCCTTCGATAATAAAGTACAATATTATAAATTATTTCTATATTATTAAATTGTTGGAAATATATCATGTTGGAATTGTATTATATGATTGATAATAGTAGCTTTGAAGAGAAAGTTTATGAATTATAGTGCACATAATGATTGATGATCTATTTACTTGTCGAAAGAAAGTTGTAGATACATGATATTACCTTTATAAGATTTGTATTTCTAGGACATTGTAGCTCATTAGAGTCTCATGTTACTTTATACATTTTTGTATTATTCATTACTTATGTTGGCACGCTTACAATTTTTTGTTCAAAAATTTAGTAATATTTTTCACTTTTAAAGTGTGATGCTTCGTGATAGATACCACGTTTTTTTATGGGAACACTAATGTGCCGTAAAATATTAAATAATAATTAAAAATTAATTTGACACAAAAATATCATATTAAAATTTAATATCTAAATCATGCTAATCTAAAATTTCACAAAATTGTACGTATATGGTGAAAATGTCAAATATTTTAGAACAATTTAAAATGGAATAGTGAGTGAGTTGTAAAAGCTACTCCCTCAATTTTAATTTACGTGAATCTATTTGACTGGGTACAGAGTTTAAGAAAAAAATGAAATTTTTTGAAATTTGTGGTCCTAAACAAATAAATACTTTTGAAATTTGTTCTTACCCTCCCCAGACTTCACTTGTGGGATTATACTGGATATTTATTGTTGTGGTCCTAAACAAGTCAATAAGAATGTCACAATATTTACGTGGTTATAAAAGTTTCTTATTAAAATAGAATTATAAGTTTAAACTAAATTGTTTCTAAATTTAGCGAGTAAATGATCATATAAACGGGAACGGACGTATTAAAAGGTATGGACCGCGTAAGGAAAGTTAAACAAACAGCACACGGAGGCAACGGGGCAGTAAACGTTAGCTAAGAAAGAGAAAATTCGGTGGCGTGGGTAGGCTGGCGATTAGCGAACCAAAACCCAACGCTATCAAACAAACGAACAAACTCAGCCCTCTTTTTCTCTTTCTACATTTCGGCAACCAACTAATCTCCTTTTGTTTCGTCAATCATAATCCATGGCAGCAATAGCAAGTCGATTAGATCTATAGCCTTTTGATTTTCCTATATTCAACCCTAAACATTCGCCCATTCAATTTTCTTTGATTCAGTAGTCATGGCTTCCGTGAAATCCTCTCGGTCAAGAGCACACGCGGTCACTCCGTCTAAAGGAATCAACAAAGAAAGCGGCACCAAGCTCGAAGAAAATCTCAACGTCTTCAAATCGGATAATTTCGATGCTGATGCCTTTGTTCAGTCCAAATGTCATTCTCTCAACGAGAAGGTCCAATTCCTCAATTCCCTACTTCTTTTCTTTGATAATAATTGACTGTTGAATTTGCTTAAGTAAACTTATTCACGTGTGATTCATCTAAAATGTTGAGTTTCATTATTTTATTCGATCGGAATTTACCATAGGCCACAGGATTAAATTAATAAATATCTCATATTTATTATGTTGCACGCTCTTTAGCTGCATCACTTAGATACATTTGTATATGATGTAAAATGATGCAATTATGTAGCTCAAGCTTGAAAATTTCTCAATCTAATTTACTTTTCATACGTGTACTTCTTTTTTATTCAACTTAACTACATATTGACGTTCTTTGCAATATCTTGATTTGGATATCAGCTCGATTTAATTCGGAGATTTCATCTCAATATTCTTAGTTATTTACAATAATGCTATTGATGATTGCCAATTTCAGCCTGCCTACTAAATTACTGTAATTGTTTACTAGACTTGTTGTACGAAATGTGGTGAAATGGAAATTTTTGTTAACACTTAACAGTTGAGGATTTCTTCTTTCCTTGAAGCTCCATAATTTGATGAAAAATGAGGCTTTTTCTGAGTCTCTATAAGTTGTTTGAAGAGTTAAAGAGAGACAGAGACTATCGAGGCATTTTCGATTTTCATGTATCTCTTTTCTTGTCTTAGACATCATTGCATTTTGAGAGGAGGAGGGGAGGAATTGTTTCAACATACAGCTTTACATGTGTAAAATGTAATCCCCCCAGTGCATAATTGGGTGGAGAATGATGCTGAATGAGGAGGTATCGGATAACTGACCCATTATCCTGTCATTGGAGGCAAAAATGTATGCAAGGATGAGTCATCTCAAAACTAGAGTAGTTGACAGCGGAAAATGCAAAATAGCGCCAAAGTTTGTTGCGGCTTTAAGGGCAAAGCATAATTAAAGAATTGGCTTTAACGAAAAAGCGCTAATGAAAAAAAACTAACTATGTAATGCAACAAAAATAATTACAAACACAAACAACAATTATTTGGATTAAAGACTGAAGTAACTATAATAAAGTAAAAAGTAACTATAATAAAGCAAAATATTTGAACTAAGAATCATACCAATCAAGTTAAAAGCCATTTTGAACTTCCAATTTTGATGAAAGGAAATAGTTTTATGTTTTCCAAAGCAAGTTTTTGTACTAAATTTCAATTTCTTATTCCTACTCCCGAAAATTTCATTTTATTTTTTTTTAATAATTAATATATCAGTTTACCAACTATATTATCTAATACTGCCATCTTAAACACATAGCCCTTGTCTGATGCAGCACACCCCTTAACACCTTAGCTCCTGCGCTAAAGTTCTACTTAAGCGAGGCTTAGCGCACAACCTTGCTTTAGCTGAGCTTTAGGGCTTAAGTGCGCCTCAAACGAGTTTTTAACAACACTGCCCATAACCCCTTTTATCCCTACATAATGGACTATTTAATTGTTTAGTACCAGAGGAGGTTGTATTAATAGCCAGGGGATGAGAGTCTTACAGAACTAGAATTTAGAAAGACTGATTCATTCTTTTAAATTTTTTTTTTTTAAGAAGAATGATAACCCGTAAATTTTAATTACCGAATTATAGACCCTTTTATTTAACCAAATGTTTATGTGCTTAAACAAACTAAGAATATTGTTGTATGTTTTTTTAACAAAACTAATTTTGTTCACAGAACCGCAGCACCAAGAGGGTACTGATAATATGAAAAATATAACTAGCTTGTCTCCTCTATGTATGAAGGAGTATATGAAGTCTAAGACTATATTAGCATCTTAATAGTATTGTACATTTTATAGTAACCACGACACTCTCTTAGTGCTGGTTTTATGATATCTATAATACTAACAAAAGAAAGTATTATACGTTCTATATTGCTTTGAGGTTTTAGTTTTTAATATTAACAAATCAACAAAAATAAGAAAATATAAATTAGAATTAAAAGAATTATCCGAAGATGTCTTACCCGATGACTTATCCTGGGCGAGGATGACTCATCCAAAGCTATTCGATTATAAATTAACAGTCCGTGAGCCAAAACATTCTCTATTATTCATCGAAAAGCAGACACAAGCAGTTACACTAAGGGGTCGGTCGATAATGCATTAGAGAAAATAATGCATGCATTAGCTTACTAATCCTTGTTTGGTACAATTTTTCAACCTATGTATTACTAATGCAAGTATTAGTTATACAACCTATTTGGTACTATCCTATGTATTATTAATACATAGCAAACCATAGTATTAGCAATACCAAAGCTATTAATGCATGCATTAGCATGGTTAAAGACAAAATTGTCTTTAAATTCCCTTAAAGCTAAAGAATATGGAGGGCATTTTTGTAAACAAGAAAACAACTAAAAATTATGCAATGTATTTTAATTTTTAATACATCGCACCAAATAGTGGATAAGAAATAATCTCTGCATAACTAATGCTTGCATACTAACCCATGCATTACTAATACACCTTATTCAGCACTATTCTTATACACTCTACCAAATGACTCCTAAAGGTTATTATTGCCTCTATTTTACAGAATAGCTTGTTACTAATGCTATCAGTTTACAAAAGAGGCACAGAAAATGCTCAAATTCTACTTCTTTCTCGGCCTGTTTCCCCTTGCTTCTACGTATAATCTATTCTGTTTAGAGGAGGCAATGCCACATGTTACTATACTCCTTGCTACTACATAATTTTCATTAGCACCTTTTCATGAGTGTCACTTTCTCTTGAAAGACGCTCTGAATTTTCATCATGTCACAAGACATGAATAGCTGTTGAGTCAGCTTCATATTTTAAAGTAGTAACGATGTTGCAGCTAGCTATTGTACTCCTTTCTGGTATCATAATTCTCTTTGGCACCTCTTAATGAGTACCACACTTGTTTTGGTGTATGCCCTGAAGTTTGTTCCTGCCACAAAGACTTATAAATCGTCTGAGTCAACTTCATAATACAGTTTGAAACTTTTCATCTTTTGTTTTGACCAACCATAACATCTCCTGCGAGTTGGGACTACAGGTAGTTGCAATGTTGACAAGTCGAACATGGCCATAAAACTGGAAATGGGTGAATGATAAGGATGATAACTACTTCCAGCAGCTACTTTCCCTCCACCAGATTTTGATTGTTCTTTTTTTTTTTTTTTTACATAACCGTGGTGTCTGAGCCAGCTTGCGTGCTTTGATTGTTCTGTTGCTTTCGCAGTCATGGTATGGAGGAAGGAATGCTTTTGAGTGTTAATAGGGAAAAACACTAATTCTCAGAATCTTTTAGATTTGGGAGGGGATTCAGCTCATTTGACTAAATTCATCTATGATATGAAAATGGTTTTAACTGCAAAGTCATATTTGGGTGTCCATAATTTTATCCTTGGTGTTTAAATTCTTTTGTGCAATGACTATGGTGAGGTGTTGATAGAAATGTCCATGTATTTGCAGGAAATAAGGCAGTTGTGCTCGTATCTATTGGATCTGAAAAGGGCTTCTGCTGAGGAAATGCGCAAAAGTGTGTATGCCAACTATACAGCTTTCATTCGGTGAGTCCTTGATGTAGCTGCTATAGGACCCTTCACCCAAACTGAAATACCTATGAATCAACAGAAGTCTCCCATTGGGCATGAAATTCTGACCTGCTACTGACTTTTCAACTGTTTCATATTCTTTATCTGTAGTCTGAGGCAACCTTGACTTCTGTGTTTCATCAATGCTTACTTGCTTTGTACTTCTTTGTCTATATTACTTGCAGCACATCAAAAGAGATATCAGATTTGGAGGGTGAGCTTTCATCCATGAAAAACTTGCTATCTACTCAGGCAACTTTAATTCATGGTCTAGCTGAGGGGGTTCATATTGATTCTTTGTCTGATGATGCTCCTGAGTCTGCCTCCAATGGCTCTTCTAATGATGAAGTCAGGGAGCCTACGGACCTAGAGAAGTGGCTAACGGAGTTTCCTGATCTCCTAGATGTTCTGTTAGCTGAAAGGAGAGTAGATGAAGCATTGTCGAGTCTTGATGAAGGAGAACGCATTGCGTCTGAAGCAAAAGAGAAGAAGACATTGGGTCATGCTGTGCTTTTTTCACTACAAACTGCCATTGCTGAACGTAGGCAAAAGCTAGCTGATCAGCTCGCTGAAATTGCTTGCCAACCTTCTACTCGTGGTGCCGAGCTTCGTGCTGCTATTTCAGCTCTTAAAAAGCTTGGGGATGGCCCCCGTGCTCATAGTTTACTCCTTAATGCTCATTACCAGAAATACCAGTTCAACATGAAAAATCTCCGTCCATCTAGCACCTCTTATGGAGGAGCTTATACTGCCGCCCTTTCACAGCTGGTATTCTCTGCCATTGCTCAAGCAGCGACTGATTCATTGGCTATTTTTGGTAAAGAGCCAGCTTATACATCCGAGCTAGTGATGTGGGCTACTAAGCAGACAGAGGCATTTGCACTTTTGGTCAAAAGGCATGCATTAACTTCATCTGCAGCTGCTGGTGGCTTACGAGCTGCTGCAGAATGTGTTCAAATAGCTTTAGGACACTGTTCTTTATTGGAAGCTCGTGGGCTTGCACTTTGCCCTGTGCTTCTGAAGCTTTTTAGACCTAGTGTTGAGCAAGCGCTAGATGCCAACTTGAAACGAATTGAAGAAAGCACTGCTGCTTTGGCAGCTGCTGATGATTGGGAACTCACGTATCCACCATCTGTTACACGCACATCCGGTAGGCCAGCCGGTGCTGTTCTTGGCTCTACAGGGGCATATCAGCATAAACTTTCAAGTAGTGCTCATCGTTTCAATTTGATGGTTCAGGTAATGCTATTAACAGAACTGATGACCTGATAAAGCTAAATATAATAATATTTCCTCATGAACACCTGCTATTTGGTCATAGACACAGCAGCTTGCCTTAGGTGCTTTCCCTGCTAGCAGAATTGCCCTTTAATCCTCCACAGTGTGCTTAAGTATGTCTTACTAAAAGTCTCATTCGGCTTTTCGGAAAACAATCTTTATCTTCTACTCTATTTATCTGGTAATTTGCAGTTTTTGAGCGCACTTGCATCGGTAGAAGCAGGAAATCTGATTTCCTTGATATGATCATGAAATGACATCACTGCAACATGAAACTGTGATCAACATCTTTTTAGTTGTGAGATCTGAAAATTTTTTATACAGACCGACCTTTATGGAACATCAAAAGAGCACGTTTCTCGCCTTATCATCCCTAGAATATAGATCCAAATTACTTAAACCTTGTTTATGCCAATCTGTAATGTTGATGCCCTGCATTCCCTTTCTCAACTTTGTTACTGGTTCTTGGCTGTGGATATTCAACATAGATTATTTGCAAGATCTTACTCTTTCTCTTATATCAAAGTGTTACTTTTATAGTGTTATCTTGATTTGTTACAATAGATTTAGTGTCAATCTAGTATCAAATTTGTTTCTATTCATAGCATGGCTGGTGCTCAATGTGCTTAAGAAATCATTTTGTGTATGATGTTGTTGCCAATGGTCCTGATGTCTTTTACTTTATTCATTTTGCTACTCCTGCTGCTTATCTAGGATTTCTTTGAGGATGTGGGACCATTGCTAAGTATGCAGTTGGGAGGGAAAGCTTTGGAAGGTCTATTTCAGGTGTTTAATTCTTACGTGAACACACTTATAAGAGCATTACCTGGCTCCATAGAGGACGAGACCAGCTTTGAAGGTTCAGGAAATAAAATTGTTCGCATGGCCGAGACTGAAGCTCAGCAAATTGCTTTGCTTGCAAACGCATCTTTATTGGCAGACGAACTATTGCCACGTGCAGCTATGAAGCTTGCTCCCTTGAATCAGGCTAATTACAAGGATGATCTTCAAAGAAGAGCTTCAGATAGGCAAAGCCGTCACCCGGAGCAAAGGGAATGGAAGAAGCGTCTTGTGAATTCAGTTGACCGGTTAAAGGATAGCTTTTGTCAGCAGCATGCTCTGGATCTTATTTTCACAGAGGAAGGGGACAGCCATCTCTCTGCCGAAATGTATATAAACATGGAGGGGAACGCTGACGAGATAGAATGGTTCCCTTCTCTAATATTCCAGGTGCAGTTTCCTCTTCCTGAGTTTTCTTATGTAATTACATGCCACTTCGAATAATTAGGGTTGTTCAGCTACAAGGTCTGCTGAAAAACTGATGTCTTTATTGTGTGTTAATTAATTACTGCAGCTTGGAGTTTGCACCTGCTTCTTACCAAACATGAGCATTTATTAATCATTAACACTAAGAAAACAATTTTAAGAGCTTAGATCTTCAATTTTTTGGATACTTCATTATCAACACTAAGCAACCAGAAAATGAGATCTCAGCTCTTACACTCTTTGCTTAGTGTTTTTTTTTTAATTTAAAAGGAAAAAACACTAAGCAAACAGTGTAACAGCTGAGATCTCTTTTTCTGGTTACTTATCGTTAACAATATAGTAATCTAAGTTGTAATCGACTAATCGTGATAAGAGCACTCCCTTTTCCTAGTGCCTATTCGTCTTTTTGTATATTAGATTCCAACTTAAATATCCACATCTCGAGGTTTTAGTGGGAGTTCCTGTCTATACATGAGCAACTGTTTATGGTTGATAATCTGTGGTTATTTGTGATTCTGCCAGGAACTTTATGTCAAACTAAACAGAATGGCTGCCATAGCTGCTGATATGTTTGTAGGAAGGGAAAGATTTGCAATATTGTTGTTGATGAGGCTTACAGAAACTGTCATCTTGTGGCTTTCACAAGATCAGAGCTTTTGGGATGATATAGAGGAAGGACCAAGGCCATTGGGTCATCTTGGTCTTCAGCAGGTTTGTAATTACTGGTATCCACTTATCTTGTTTTGCTCCCCACTGCCAATACGTTTTGTAACACTTCATGTTTACCATTGAACTTTTTGTAGTTCTATTTGGATATGAAATTTGTCACATGCTTTGCTTCGCAAGGACGCTACTTATCTAGAAATTTGCTTCGGGTCGTCAATGACATAATCTCTAAAGCAATGTCAGCCTTTGCTTCAACTGGGATGGATCCATATAGGTATAAATTCCCCTCACTTAACGGAATTTCATCCTTTTGCCATTTATCTGATTCTGAGTATTTTTGCGATGCATTAGGGATCACTTCATTTGGTACATAAGAAGAAATAACCCCTATGCTCTGTAGAAGTGTAGATTAATACTACTATGTTTGATTTACGGTATAAAACTCTGCATTTAGGGGGCAGCCGCTTCAACTTATGTTATGACTTACAGAGCAAAATCCTATATAGTCTGTATATCCAAATTATATATTTATGCCTTAACTTAACCGTGGATATTGCTGGCAGTGTTCTCCCTGACGATGATTGGTTCACTGAAATTGCTCAAGATGCGATAGAGAGGCTGAGCGGAAAGCCCAAAGTTGCTAATGGGGAAAGGGATCTGAACAGTCCAACTGCCTCTGTCTCAGCTCAATCTATGTCTTCTGTCAGATCTCACGGGAGTTATTGATGTATAATTAGTTCTACCGTTGTAAAATATGTGATGAATGATTGATTTTGGCTTGGTTAGCAAGCGTATTGATAGAAAGCTTCTCTTGTCTTCCTTTTTTTTTCCTTGATAAATTTGTAGATTGTGCTGGATGGTAGTGAGTTTAGGAAATTCTTTGTAGTGTTCATCAGGCAAGCATTTGGAATTTGTATATGCTGATTTTATTATTTGATCATGAATCCAAAGGCTCTTTGTCTCTTTTATATGTCGTTTACAGTCCTAAAAGAAATTGGTAATATGATGCTACCCGGCGATCGAACCCCTGTGAACAGCTCCCAAAATTGTCGATCTGTAAAGTTCTCTTCGTTTTTCTGAGATTCCTTTCCTATCCAGCTTAAGCCTTGATGCAAATATCACAGGGAGAAACTGTCCAGTTATAATGAAGTTTGGTCAATTATGCTAATGCATGCGTATCATGATGCCCTCATGATTATAATAGCTTAAGCCTTGATGTCCTCATGATTATAATAGCGGTGGCGTGTATGATCTCTTTTTAATGTCTCTTCTTATTTTCTTTTTATTTTTTTTTGGGTAGAAAACCTTTCCGTCTTGAGCGATTGCTTTTCTGGAGAATGAGGAATTTTGTTTTTTGGCAATATTGCTAATCAGACAGCTTATCCATTCTTGATGAGATATTTGATGTCAGTAATAATAGTAAGCTGTAGCTGCTCCACATTAACATGGGTATCAAACTAGCTCTATAACTTGATGTTGTGAAAATAGCACGGGTTATCCAGTTGTCGGATTGGTAATTGAGAAATAGTCAGCATTTGCAAAGTCATTGAAAAATAGTCACTATTTTACTGTATCACGGAAAGTTCCAGCATAATATATTGAAGATTGATGCACCTGTGTATGAACTTAAATATGTTGGAACTCCAACACACAGAAAGTTCCAGGATAATATATACTAGAGATTGGAGCACTTGTGTATGAACTTCCAGCATATTATGTTGGACAAATATATTATGCTGGAACTCCAGTATAATATACAGGTAGTCCAATATAATATACTGGATTTCTAGTATATTATACTGGATCTCCAGTATATTATGCTGGAATATTTTTCGGATTTTGAACAGTATTTTCGTTCAGATTTATCTTTACATGAAAAGTGGCTAGATTTCGATTACTTTTGAAACTGTGGCTATTTTTCAATTACCACTTGTAAATTTAGCTATTTTTGAATTTATCCCCTTGATGTTAGCACTGCCACGAAAACTCAGAGACACCACAAGTCTTAATTAGTTGCTTTTATACCTTTAACCTACGACCAGTCATGAGTAGGAGTGACAAACGGTCGGGTCGGGTCGGGTCGGATATAATTCGGGCCGAAAACGGGTAACGAAAAAACGGATTAATTATCCGACCCGGCCCATATTTAATACGGATAAAAAATGGGTTAACCGGCGGATAATATGGGTTACCCATATTATCCATGACTTCTTGTATATAATCACTTTTGGGAGAATTCTTAGTCTCCCTAACTTGAGGAACCCCAATTTGAGGCTTTACAAATGTAAAAGTTAGACTCATTGGTTATCCATTGGTTACTCATTGGTTATCTAAATGGATAATATGGTTCTTATTCATATTTGACCCGTTTTTAAAAAGTTCATTATCCAACCCATTTTTAGTGGATAATATGGGTGGTTAACTTTTTTCTTTTAACCATTTTGTCACCCCTAGTCATGAGCAACAACCACTTTTAAGCCTATCATTTAAAAATATCCATAATTTATAATATATTTAAAGATTTTCTAATTCACTCAAACTTCAAGACTAAGAGGTCGTTTGGTAGAGTGTGTTAGAGAAAATAATGCATGCATTAGCTTTGTGTATTAGTAATGTTTTGTTTGATATACTTTTTCAACCTATGTATAACTAATACAAGCATTAGTTATACACTCTATTTGGTATTATCCTATGTATGGATAATGCATAGAAAACCATGGCATTAGCTATACCAAGGCTATTAATGCATGCATTAACATGGTTAAAGATAAAATTATCCTTAAAGTCCCTTAAGTTAAAGAATATGGAGGGCATTTTTGTAAACATTTTAATTTTTAATACACCACACCAAACAATGCATACGAAATAGTCTCTGTATAACTAATGCTTGCATTACTAGCCCATGCATTACTAACCCCTGCATTACTAATGCACCTTATTTAGTATTATTCTTATACGCCCTACCAAACGACCCCTAAGTATCTTGAATTTGGAAATTCAGGATTTAGTGTCCTAATTTTTTGAGCTGCTAATTTGAAATTCAGGACTAAGTGTCATGAATTTCTGAACTACTAATTTAAAAGTCAGGACATAAGATTCAAACTTCTGGACACAATTTTCGAAATTTAGGACACGACGTCTTGAAGTTTGAAGTTTGAAGTTTGAGGTTTAAACTCTAGGACGATGTGTCCTAAAGTTTGAGTGAAATTGGCTAATCTTTAAACACATTATAAACTGTGGATATATTTGAGACAACATGCTTAAAAGTGACTACCTGGTATTATTATCACTTTTTTGAGTATCAATCAGGATCTAATATTGGGATGATACATAAATCCCTCCTCATACTTGTCTCGAATTTTCAGTTGCACACTTGAGCAAAACTAGAAAGCAACATGCTGAATTTAACTCTAGCATTTGTGTTAGTTTATATGGATCCACCACACTATAGAGTACCTGGTCCTTTATGAGTTTTCACTGAAAATACTAATGAACCAAACTGTATAGAGATCTGGTTCTATATCAGTTCCCACAGTGCTAACTACTGAACCAATATGTAAATAAGACACATGATTTTTACGTGGAAAAATCTCAACTCAAGGGGACAAAAACCACGACCTACACTGGTAGGATTTCACTCTCACTAACTTATAACTACACTATTACAAGCCACTTTGTAATGACTGTACAAAGACTTCAATCACTCTAACTTGTAATATACTTATTACAAGCCACTTTGTCACTCACTAGTTATAAAGCCTTCAATCACTCTAACTTGTAATACACTTATCACAAGCCACTTTGTCACTTATTAGTTACAAAGACTTCAATCACTCTAACTTGCAATATACTTACCACTTTTTTTTATCGCTCAACTGCCTTTACTTTTATTACTTACTGAGTTGGCGTACTCACATTACTCCCTACACCCTGTGAGCATATTTAGGAGTCTCGGGCCACGCTAGCGAGGGCTGATTTACTTCCATCGCAGGCTTATTCAGAGTTGACTAGGTAGCTGCTCAGCGTTCGCAGCCTAGTGCTTCTCCTTCCTATCTTTACTTTACTTGTACTAGCTTTGTACTAGACTGTGTAGTATTTTTCATACTCTTTGACGAATATTTAGATGCTCATGACTGGTGACACCCCGATGTCGAGCTGTGTTATTTTCGCAATTGTTCCATTTCACTCTATGTTTTGGGATTTATCACTTATTAATGACTTAAAAATGAATTATTATAATTGTTTAAATGGATTGGGAATTTGTGTCGACTGGCCTTGTTTCACGATAGGCGCCATCACGACCGGGTCCGGTTTAGGATCGTGACAAGTTGGTATCAGAGCCTAGATTACATAGGTCTCACGAGTCATGAACATGTTTGGTAGAGTCCCGCGGATCGGTACAGAAACGTCTGTATTTATCCTCGGGAGGCTGTAGAACCTTTAGGAAAACTTTATATTCTTGAAATTCTTGTCATGCGAATCTGTTGATCCGATTACTAAACTTCTGTTATTATATTCTCTCACAGATGGTGAGGACATGTGCTACCGGTCAGGATGGACGACCACCAGTACCACCAATTGGGGCCACTAAAGGCTGAGGACGCGGTCGAGGTCGTGGTAGGGGCAGGGGTGTAGCCCGCACAGTAGCCAGGGCAGCACCAACAGATCCACTAGCCGCCCTAGTTCATGATCAGGTCCCAGTTGTGGATGCTCCGGCAGCACCAACTCAGGCACCAACTGTGCCCATTGTGATTACGGGTCTTCAGGAGGTCCGGGCCCAGATTCTGTCAGTATGCACTAGCCTAGCCCAGGTGGTCTCAGTTACTACAACCGCAGCTACTTCTCAGGCCGGGGGAGGTACTCAGACTCCTACCGCTCGCACACTTGAGCAGGTCGTGTAGGGACTTTAGACGCTAGGGGCACCTCCAACCCAGTGGTTGCAGCTGTTCAGGACTATGTAGCTCCTGCCATGCCAGAGGACGAGCAACGCAGGTTGGAGAGGTTTGGTAGACTTCAGCCTCCAACTTTCAATGGTACAAAGGGAGAGGATGCCCAGGGTTTCTTGGACAAGTGTTAGAGGATTCTTCGTACAGCGGGTATTCTGGAGACCAACGGGGTCGCTTTCACTACTTTTCAATTTTCTGAAGTTGCCTTCACTTGGTTGGAGGCTTATGAGAGGTGTAGGCCTGTTGGTGCATCACCTCTTACCAGGCAACAATTCTCCGTTCTCTTTTTGGAGAAGTATGTGCCGCATTCTCGCAGAGAGGAGCTGCGTAGGCAGTTCGAGTGGTTGCATCAGGGAGATATGGTTGTGATGCAGTATGAGATGAGGTTCTCGGAGTTAGCTCGCCATGCTGTTTGGTTCCTACAGAGAGAAAGAGGATTAGGAGGTTCATTGATGGCCTCACGTATCATCTTTGGATTCTCATGACCATGGAGAGGGTGTCTGGTGCTACTTTTGAGGAGGTTGTTGATATTGCTCGCAAGATTGAGTCAGTTCGTCACCAGGAACGAGATGAGAGGGAGGCCAAGAGGCCTCGGGGATCTGGTAGTTATGGTGGAGCTCCTTCGAGAGGTCAGTTTCAACCTGGCAGAGGCCGTCCATTCAGACATGCCCAGTCACCTCACACAGGTTATCGTGGGGTGTCATCGGGTCATGGTTCTCACAGTTCTCATCAGGGCCATTCATCACTCAGTGCCCTTCCAGCCTAGAGTTTGTCTCGTGCTCCATCAATTCAGGGTTCTTCTATGCCAGGTGCATCTGCTAGTCATTCCGGTGCTAGGAGTTCCCTTTAGTCCCCGTCTCCAGCACCCGAGAGTTGTTATGAGCGTGGAGAGTTGGGTTATATGTGAAGGCAGTGTCCTTGTCGTCTTGGGGGTTCATCTCAACAGAGGAGTCAACCATCAGTTTCAGCACCAGTTACTTCACAACCACCCACCCAGTCAGCTAGGGGTGAAAGACAGTCAGCTAGGGGTCGCCCCAGAGGGGGAGGTCGATCAGGTGGTGGTCAAGCCCATTTCTATGCACTCCCAGCTAGACACGATGCTATTGCTTTAGATGCTGTGATTATAGGTATTGTCTTATTCTGCCACAGAGATGCCTCTATGTTATTTGATCCCGGTTCCACTTTTTCATATGTGTCATCATATTTTGCTCGTTATTTGGATACGCCTCGTGAGTCTCTTATTTTATCTGTTTGTGTATCTACTCTGGTGGGCGATACTATTATTGTGGATCGTGTGTTGTGACTTTTAGGGGTCTAGAGACCCGAGTGGACCTGTTATTGCTTTGTATGGTGGAATTTGATGTGATATTGAGCATGGATTGGCTATCTCCGTGTCATGCTATTTTGGATTATCATGCTAAGACAATGACATTGGCTATGCCAGGTGTGCCATGGATTGAGTGGCGAGGTTCGACTGATTTTGTCCCCAGTAGGGTGATTTCGTTCTTAAAGGACCAACGATGGTTGGGAAAAGGTTGTCTTTCATACTTAGCCTTTGTGAGGGATGTTAGTGCAGAGACTCCTAGTATTGATTCTGTTCCTGTTGTGAGAGATTTTCCTGATGTGTTTCCTGTAGACATGTCGGACATACAACCGGACATGGATATTAATTTTGGTATTGATCTAGTGCCGGTAACTCAGCCCATTTCTATTCCACCGTATTATATGGCACAAGCGGAGTTGAAAGAGTTAAAGGAGTAGATTAAGGAACTCCTTGATAAGGGGTTTATTCGGTCTAGTGTGTTGCCTTGGGGTGCGCCTGTTCTATTTGTGAAGAAGAAGGATGGCACAATAAGGATGTGCATTGATTACAGGCAGTTGAACAAAATAACAATCAAGAACAAGTATCCCTTGCCTCACATCGATGATTTATTTGACCAACTTTAGGGAGAGAGAGTGTTCTCCAAGATTTATCTCCGTTTAGGTTATCACCTGTTGAAGATCAGGGACTTGGATATTCTTAAGACAACTTTCAGGACCCGATATGTTCATTTTGAGTTCTTGGTGATGTCTTTTGGGCTGACCAATGCCCCATCAACGTTCATGCATTTGATAAACATCGTGTTCTGGCCTTATCTCGACTCGTTTGTCATAGTTTTCATTGATGATATTCTGGTATACTCGCGTAGCCAGGAGGAGAGCGGTTAGAATTTGAGAGTTTTGCTGTAGAGATTGAGGAGTAGAAGCTTTATGCAAAGTTCTCCAAGTGTGAGTTTTGGCTTAGTTCAATGGCTTTCTTGGGTCACGTGGTGTCCAACGAGGGTATTCAAGTTGATCCGAAGAAGATAGAGGCAGTTCAGAGTTGGCCCAGACCGTCCTCAGCTACAGAGATTTGTAGCTTTCTTGGTTTGGCGGGTTATTACCGCCTATTTGTCCGGGTATTTTCATCTATCGCATCGCCCATGACCAAGTTGACTCAAAAGGGTGCTCTATTCAGGTGGCCAGACGAGTGTAAGGAGAGCTTTCAGAAGCTCAAGACTGCCTTGACCACAACTCCAGTGTTAGTTTTACCATCAGCTTCAGGTTTATATACCATGTATTGTGATGCTTTGAGAGTTGGTATTGAGTGTGTGTTGATGCAGGAGGGTAGAGTTATTGCTTATGCTTCTCGTCAGTTGAAGCCCCATGAGAAGAACTACCCAGTTCATGATTTGGAGTTGGCTGCCATTGTTCACGCGTTGAAGATTTGGAGGCATTATTTGTATGGTGTGTCTTGTAAGGTGTTTACTGATCATCTTAGCCTCCAACACTTGTTCAAGCAGAAGGATCTTAATTTGAGGTAGCGGAGGTGGTTGGAGTTGCTAAAGGATTATGATATTACTATATTGTACCATCCGTGGAAGGCCAATATGGTGGCCGATGCCTTGAGTAGGAAGGCGATGAGTATGGGGAGTTTGGAGTATATTCCTGTTGGGGAGAGACCCATTGTAGTTGATGTTCAGGCCATGGTAATAGGTTAGTGAGGTTAGATATTCGGAGCCCAGTCGAGTATTGGCTTGTGTGATTTCTCGGTCTCCCTTATTTGATTACATCAGAGAGATCCAGTATAATGATCCTCATTTGCTTGTCCTTAAGGACAGAGTTCAACACGACGATGCCAGAGATGTGACTATTGGGGATGATGGGGTATTGAGGATGTAGAGCCAGATATGTGTGCCAATGTGGATGGGCTTCGGGAGTTGATTCTGGAGGAGCCCCACAGCTCGCAGTATTCCATTCATCCGGGTGCCGCGAAGATGTACCAGGATCTGAGACAAAATTATTAGTGGAGGAGAATGAAGAAGGATATTGCCAGATTTGTAGCTCGGTGTCTCAATTGTCAAGCAGGTGAAATATGAGCATTAGAGACCGGGGGGCTTGCTTCAGCAGATGGATATTCTAGAGTGGAAGTGGGAGCGGATCACCATGGACTTTGTAGTTGGGCTCCCACGGACTTTCAAGAAGTTTGATGTTATTTGGGTGATTGTGGATCGGCTGACCATGTCCGCGCACTTTATTCTTGTGTGTACTACCTATTCTTCAGAGCGGTTGGCAGAGATCTACATCCGGGAGATTGTTCGTTTACATGGTGTCCCAGTTTCCATCATTTCAGATAGGGGCACTCAGTTTACTTCACAGTTTTGGAGGTCTGTGCAGCGAGAGTTGGGTACTCAGATTGAGTTGAGCATAACTTTTCACCCTCAGACGGACGGGAAGCCCGAGCATACTATTCAGATATTGGAGGACATGTTGTGTGCTTGTGTCATTGATTTTGGAGGGTCATGGGATCAGTTTCTACCGCTCGCAGAGTTTGCTTATAATAACAGTTACCAGTCGAGTATTCAGATGGCTCCATATGAGTCTTTGTTTGGGAGGCGGTGTAGATCTCTAATTGGTTGATTCGAGCTGGGTGAGGCTAGGCTATTGGGTACAAACTTGGTGCAGGATGCTTTAGACAAGGTGAAGGTGATTCAGGAGAGGCTTCGTACAACGCAGTCGAGACAAAAGAGTTATGCTGTCAGAAAGGTTCAGGATGTGTCCTACATGGTTGGTAAAAAGGTTCTATTGAAGGTTTCACCCATGAAGGGTGTTATGAGATTTGGGAAGAAAGGTAAATTGAGTCCTCGGTTCATTGGGCCTTTTGAGGTGCTTCGGAGGATTAGGGAGGTGGCTTATGAGCTTGCTTTGCCACCCAGCTTATTGAGTGTGCATCCAGTATTTCATGTTTTTATGCTTCGGAAGTATATTGGCGATCCGTCTTATGTTTTGAATTTCAGCACAGTTCAGTTAGATGATGATTTGACTTATGATGTGGAGCCAGTAGCCATTTTGGAGCGTCAGGTTCGAAAGTTGAGATTAAATAATATAGCTTCAGTGGCCCATGGAGGAGGCTACCTGGGGGACCGAACGGGAGATTCGGAGCAAATATCCGCACTTATTTGAGGCTTCAGGTATGTTTCTTGACTCGTTCGAGGACGAATGCTTGTTTAAGAGGGGGAGGATGTAACGACCCGGCCGGTCGTTTCATGAGTTACCGCTTCGTTTTCCCCATTTTGCTTCTTATTGTCTTGTTCAGTTGTATTATGTGTTATCGGGTTGGTTGGCTCGTGTTCAGAGAGGTTTTGGTAAGGTTTGAGACACTTAGTCTCTTTTGAGTAAGCTTAAGTTTAAAAAGTCAACCGGATGTTGACTTATGTAAAAAAGGGCTCGAATATGAATTACGATGGTTCAGATAGCTTTGGGAGGTGATTTGGGACTTAGGAGCATGATCAGAATGTGTTTTGGAGGTCCAGAGTAGATTTAGGCTTGAATTGGCGAAATTAGAATTTTGGCATTTTCCGATTTATAGCTGAGATTTTGATATAGGGGTCAGAATAGAATTCCGGAAGTTGGAGTAGGTCCATTGTGTCATTTTTGATGTGTGTGCAAAATTTCAGGTCATTCGGACGAGGTTTGATAGACTTTTTGATCGAAAGCAGAGTTTGGAAGTTTTTGAAATTCTTAGGCTTGAATCCGATGCAAATTTTGTGTTTTGATGTTGTTTTGAGCGTTCCGAAGGTTGGAACAAGTTTGAATGAGGTTATAGGATATTTTGGCATGTTTGGTTGAGGTCCCTAGGGCCTCGGGTGAGTTTCAGGTGGTTAAACACATCATTTCATGTTGAAGGAAATTGCAGAAAAACTGTTGTTGGTGTTGCAGGTTTTTGATCTTCGCGTTCCCGATGGATGTCCCGCGATCGCGAAGGGTTAGGATGTGAGGCAGTGGAATTAGCCTTCGCGTTTGCGAAGGTGGTCCCGCTTTCGTGAAGGGCTGAGGCTCGTGGTCATCACGTTCGCGTAGAGGAAAGGTGAGCAGCTAGGTCCAGGTAGATTTGTTCTTCGTGTTCGCGGGTGGGGAGTCGCATTCGCGATGAGTTGGGAAGCCTTCGCATTCGCGTTCATGTACAGGGGGTCGCGATCGCGATGAAGGAAAAACAAGTTTGTGTTTCGCGAACGCTGGGCAGAATGTTTTAAAAGGCCATATCCGCGATTTTGGGTCTAAGTTTCACCATTATTGAGCGATTTTAGAGCTTTTTGAAGAGGATTGCAGAGGGAATCAATGGGAAACACTTGGAGGTAAGATTTATGGAGTTAATACTCAATCCTAATGTGATTTCTACCTAATTAATTATGGAATTTGTGGAATTTAAGCTTAAAAATTGGAAGTTAGGGCTTGGAAATTAGAGACCTAAATCTAGGGATTTGAGGGGTCATTTGTAGTCGTATTTTGATGTATTTGATATGTATGAACTCGTGAGAGTGTAAGGATTCTAGTTTTGTGATTTTTATCGAAATCCGAGACGTGGGCCTGGGGATCGGGTTTGGCCAATTTCGGGATTTGTGATGTAAATTGGCTATTTTCGAGTGGGCTTTATTCCCTTAGCATATTTTGATGGTATAAATCTATTTTTGGATAGATTTGAAGCATCCGGAGGCCGATTCGAGAGGCAAAGGCATCGCAGGCTAGAGTTTGGACCGTATAGAGGTAAGTAATGATTGTAAATGGTGTCTTGAGGGTAGGAAACCCCGAATTTCACATCGTTGTGCTACTTTGAGGTGACGCACACGCTAGATGACGAGCGTGGGGTCATGCACCGTTGGGGATTGTGACTTAGTCCATCCCGTATGACTGTTTAACCGCGTATTTGATTGAAAATTGTTTGATATCATCATGTTTTGGGCTGAATGCCATATTTGGGCTCCTGCCAACTGTTTTGGACCCTTAGGGGATTTTTACTACTATTCCTCACTGTTTTGACTTCGTATTTGTACTCAGTCATGCTATATTCTACTGTTTTCACAACTCAACCATCTTTACTTATTTTTGATATTTTAAATGATATTTTGGGCTGAGCATCATGTTTTACTGTTGCCCGAGTGGCTTGTGAGGTTCTGGCTGAGTAAGGCCGATGGCCTGTGTTGTGAGGATATTATGGGATCGGGCTACGCGCCATAGCGGTATTGTACTGATTCATGATTATGGAGGCCGGGGGCCTTATTTGTTATGCCACGAGGTGGCTTGATATGAGGATGAGAGCCTGTTTGATTATGCCACGAGATGGCTTGTTATTGTGTTTGGGCCGTATGGGCCCCCTCCCGGAGTCTATACACCCCTAGTTAGCGCGGGTACCCAGTGTGAGTCGGGTACCCAGTGTGAGATGTGCTATAGACCGAGGGGCTGATGTTGTTCCATGTTATTGCCCGAGGGGCTGATACGAGTGATTGTAAGATAGCCCGAGGGGATAATTCTATTGGTATTTTGCCCGAGGGGCTGATTTATATATCTATCTTTTCTCCCTATTTTCATTCACTCATTTAAACTGCTAAAAGATGTTTTAAAGAGGTTTTTACTGAACTAAGGTATTTCTACGAGCTTTTACTGCTTTATTGCATTGTTTTGGTTTTATACTATCTCGTTGTAGAATTTCTGTGTTTTATGCATTTTCTTATTGCTCAGCTGCCTTTACTTTTATTACTTACTGAGTTGGTGTACTCACATTACTCCCTGCACCCTGTGTACAGATTCAGGAGTCTCGGGCCACACTAGTAATGGTTGATTTGCTTCCACCGCAGGCTTATTCGAAGTTGATTAGGTAGCTGCTCGGCGTTCGCAACCCAGTGCTTCTCCTTCCTATTTTTAGTTTCCTTGTACTAGATTTGTACTAGACAGTGTAGTCTTTTTCATACTCTTTGACGAATGTTTAGATGCTCATGACTGGTGACACCCCGATGTCGGGCTGTGTTGTTTCCGCAATTGTTCCATTTCACTCTATGTTTTGGGATTTATCGCTTATTAATGACTTAAAAATGAATTATTATAACTATTTAAATGGATTGGGAATTTGTGTCGGCTGACCTTGTTTCACGATAGGCGCCATCATGACCGGGTCTAGTTTAGGGCGTGACACTTATTTACTAACGGTTCATCAAATGTAAAAAGAGCAGGTCTAGGCATTATCCTGGTACCACCTACGGGTGAAACCATACGACAAGCAATAAAGTATCATCCAATCACTAATAATGAGGAAAAATATGAAGCTATAATTGCAGGTTTAGAATTGGTGCGAGAGCTCGGAATAGAGCAGGTCGTAATTAAAAGCGATTCGCAGCTTGTAGTTAACCAAATGCAGGGGACTTATACAGCCGGAGAGGCGAGGATGCAGCAATACCTGGAAAAGGCACGTGATTTAGGTAGACAATTCCAAACTTGGAAAATCACGCAAATACCAAGGGAAGAAAATGCCGAGGCAGGCGCTCTAGCTAATCTTACATCTGCTGTGTAAGTAACAAATGAAGAAAACGCTTCTGTGATACATTCGTTTCATTCAGTGCTTGATCAAGACAAAAACAAGGTAAATTACAATAATCTAACTTGGGATTGGAGAAACGAGATTGTCAATTTTTTCCAGTATGGAATACTACCTGAAGATAAGAAAAAGGCTCAAGCACTTTGCCAAAAAGTTGCTCGTTACTGTTTAAATCAAGGCAGTCTATATCGAAAAATGTTCGGTGGTCCTCTAGCAAGATGTCTCGGGCCTTCTCAAACGGAATATGTGATGAGAGAAATACACGAGGGACACTGTGGAAATCATGCTGGAGGAAGATCTTGATAAAAACCATAATTAGAGTTGGCTATTATTGGCCAAAAATGGAAGAAGACACGGAAAATTTTGTGGCAAAATTTGATATATGCCAAAGATATGGTAACAACATGCATCGACCAACTGAATTATTGCATTTGGTCGTTGCACCATGGCATTTTATGAAGTGGGGGATGGATATCGTAGGTCCACTACCACAAGCCAAAGGCAAGGTAAGATTTTTATTAGTACTCACTGACTATTTTACTAAGTGGGTAGAAGCGGAAACTTTCAAAAAGGTACGAGAAAAAGAGGTCAGATACTTCATCTGGCGAAACATCATATGCCGATTGGGGGTGCCAAAGGAGATCGTATGTGATAATGACCCGCAATTTATAGGTGCACAAATCATAGAATTCTTCCAAAGTTGGCGAATTAAAAGGATTACCTCAACACCTTACCATCCGGTGGGCAATGGACAAGCTGAATCAATAAATAAAGTCATTATCAACAACTTGAAGAAAAGGCTGGAAGAATCTAAAGGCAATTGGCCAGAGGTACTACCTAGAGTCTTGTGGGCTTATCGAACAACATCAAAAAACAAGTACGGTAGAAATACCATTTTCACTTGTATACGAAGTTGAAGCCTTAATTTCAGTCGAGATAGGGGAACCAAGCATGAGATATACTCAAGCTACTAAAGAGTCGAACGAAGAAGAGATGTGGGTAAACCTGGATTTACTTGAAGAAAGGAGGAAAACTGCATTAATAAGGATGACAGGCAAAAACAAGTTATTAAACAACATTACAATCGGAAAGCTCGTCTTAGATACTTCAAGATTGGGGACTATGTACTCAAGAAAGTTTTCCAATCCACGAGGGCAGCCAACGCAGGAAAGTTAAGTCCAAATTGGGAAGGGCCTTATAAGATTCACGATATCGCAGGAAAAGGTGCATACGAGCTTGAAACATTGGATGGCAAGATTCTACCTTTAAATTGGAATGTTGTTCATCTGAAGAAATACTACTTCTAAGGGAAGGAAATACCAACAGTCAGGTATCCCCATTCATGATTTTTATTTTTGAATTGTTAAAATTTTACCAACGATTTTAGATGATAGGCAAAAAGATAATCCACACTAAATGATGAATTATGACCATAAAGAAACGTGGAAGGAACATAATTCCCAGTATAGGGTTACAACTATTCTGATGGAAATATAATGGGTTAAGTAGTCTTCATCTAAAATTGTACCTCCGAGTCCCGTATGTTTTTCCTTTTTAGGAAAAGGACCGCATGGAAGGAATAATCAAGTGCTCGAGATTTCATACTTCAAAGCTCAAACACTTGGGGGACTATATAATATGCATATGGTATATACATAAGGAAGGCAAAGAAGGCAGAAATAAGTAAATTTCAAGTCAAGCCTAAAGTCTACTCAACAAATATCAAGTTTAGAGCAAAGTCACGAGCCAAACAATGCAAGCCTGATAAAAACTATGATGAATACACTCGTAGATACAAATTTCAAACTCCTACGAATATTTAGGTTAATGGCAATATTTAGTCATGGGTCATAAAGAAACCTTTGATTTCTTTTACAAATCTGTTGTAAAAAAATAGTTACGGAAGAGTTATAGAAGATATTTAAATATGTGTAAGAAGTTATTTAAGCTTGACAAAGTTCGAATGAAAACTTTATCAAAGTTATTCCAAGAAACATATGTGTTCCTATTTCTCCTTTCGTATGTTTACACCATTATGAAGTTGAGACGTCTTCTACATTAAGTGTCGTATATAAAAGGCCCTCTTTTATAATTCATGTTTGATTCAAAAATCCATGAAATTAACTAAGCATTACTAAAAATGCAAAAAGTTAGAAGGGTAAAACAAAAACCCGCACATTGAAATAAAATAAAAGCAAGACCCTGAACTTATAAAGAAAAAAGGAAAGGGTAAATCATTAAAAGAGTATAACAGAAACTCAAGTCGAAGGAACTATAAGTTGAAACAAAAAACTTTATAATATTAAGTTACAACTAAGTATACACTTAGTTCTAACTTAGTTGTCATTACAAAATCCCCGAAAAGACCTGGGTATATGTTGTTACCAAAACCATTACCCCAAAATGAGACCAGGTAAAACCACCAAACATTCCACCAACAAAAAAAGAAGTTAAACTTCACAAACAAACTTTCACTGTGGAGCAGGTTCTGAAGAAGAATTCAGGATGGCATCATCAGCAGCAGAAGACTCGATTTGATTAGAAGGAGCTGGAACATCCACCGCACCAGGATTAGCTTCAACATTTTCAGGAGTATCAGCCATGGATGAAGAAAATCTTTGGTTTTGCTGAGTCTTTTCTATTGTTTCTTTAATCTTTGCTAACTCAGCATCTAAGTTACAACCTTCCTGGATAACCTCCATAAGAGTATTATGGCGCGTGTTCAAAATGGCCCAACTTACTACAACAACACCTTGTCCTCAAAAGCTTCATAATCTCTTTCCCAATGATCAATTTTACTCTTGAGATCCTCCTTCTCAGCCAAAGCAACATCGTAAGAAGATTGTAAATGGGCAAGTAAACTCTCCAAAAACTTGTCCTTGTTGGAAGACACTCGTAGATCCTCTTGGGTCTGGGTGAGTGTTTGAACAAGCTCACCAGCATAAACCTCTTTCTCATTCAGCAAAGCCTTAAGGCTTCTGATCTCTTCAGTAGCTTTGGAGAGTTGTTCAGCAAAAGATGATTCGAGGAGGTTTTTATCCTTGCCTGTTTGGTTGGAAGAAGCTTTTTCAACCGCTAACTCCGATTCCATGACTCTCAGCTATTGCTCTAAGGTACATCTGTTTTGTTCTAAAACTTCAATCTCAAGCTGAAGACTTTCATACAGCTCTTTCCAATTATCTGCCTCAATCTGGTAATCATGCATCAATTGCTCTGTATGGGAAACCATTTTCATCATTTCCATACCGATGAGATTGATCTACATAAAAAAGGGTAAGAATTTTAGCAAAAGGAAAATGGAATAGAACATGAAAAGACATCAATACCTTCAATGATGATTGCACGATGTCATTCATCCAATTCAAAGAACTATGACATTCTAGCTTGGACTTTTCAACTGGACCAATCAAGGGTTTCAACCATACGTCAGCTTGGCTTCTTCAGAAGATTACCATCGGCAATAACTTCAATGGTAATTTGCTTCATCACTCTACTTCCACTTGAAGAACCGACTTCAGTTCGAGAAATAGTAGTAGCGGGGGAATGTAGAGGAAGTCATAATGGCTTGAGGCGGAACAGAGACAACAGCAGTAAGAACAAGCAAAGGGCATTCCATTGGGACAGATACGAGGAAAGAGGCAAAAGGTGCTTCCTCAAACACTAAATCAAAACCTTCATTATCAAACCCACGTGAAAAAAGTTATTTATCAGAGTCACGAGCTGCCTTGGGAGTCTCTTCGTCAGAACTCACTAAAGTGGCTTCAACAGGCTCGGTCACAGGAACAGAACGAGGAGGAGTAACTTCATCATCCGAAATGACGAGTTTTCTAGCCCGCGACTTTCTAACCAAAGAACATTCATCCCGTTCCTTCCCCTCTTCAGAATCCTAGGGTTTGTCAGCTTTCCTTTTCGATGAAGAACTCAGGATTATCTCCTGAGCTCTTGCCAAAGAGAGTCTAAAAGCTACGATTGACTCAGCGCTTACACCACGAATAGGAAACCCGGATAAAAAGAAGGGTCAAATATATTCTAAAGGAAGAATGAGTAAAAATAGAAGGAAAGGAATAAAGTTTTTACCGTGAATCTTAACCTTCCAACCAAACCTATTTGAAAGGTTTTTCCAAGATCTAACTTCCATCAAAGCAATGGTCAACAATTTCTCTACCCAACCATGGAAATTGGGAATCTCTTTAACAGTTCTCATGGTTGCCGAGAAAAGTAAAACAGTCACGGGAAGTACAAACCCTTTCTTAAAAAAAGGGAAAAGGGGAAGAAAGAAAGTTGTAAAGAAAACTTACGTGCAAAATTCCACTTTTCAGGGGATGGTATATTTTCTTCACCTACTAACCCTACCGTAGGAGCAACAACAAATCTGGCGTACCAGCCACGGTTTATATCATTCTCAAGGCTGACTAAAACCCACTTACTCCTCGCCACCAAAGTAAAAATCCCATGTCAGAACAACTTAGGGGAGTAGAGGTGGATCAGATAAAAAAAGGTGAAAGTCAATTGAGCCAAGTACCTTAAACATGCAACATACCTCCATACAATAGAGCCAATTTGTCCTAAACACACATTGAAGAAACGACAAAGTTCAATAATGACTGGATCAATCGGGGGTCTAAAGCCCAAAGTAAAAGGGTACGTATATACAAAGGAAAATCCAGCTTTGAAAGAAGTAATCCTTTGATTTGCATTAGGAATCATAATTGGGAAACTGAAACTCCAACGGCAATCTCTACAAACAACAGAGATCAAGCCTTCAGTAATCTGTGAAGGGAAAAGATCAGCACGATCATGAGAGGACATAGAGGAAACCTGGTTCCTAATTGACTCTCTATCAGTATAAAAAGAAAGTTCAGAAGGGATAATCTCGTCTACTATAGGTTCACGGATTAGCTCATTGGAATCCGTACTTCTGGCAGAAGACCTATGTGTCAGAGAAGCCCTAGTTCTAGAAGATGAAGGAGGAGTGGAACTAGGTAAAGAAGAAGAAGAACCTTTAATAGCAACCGACCCTAGACTACACAATCTTCCCCCTCTCATTCTTCTAGTAGGAGCAAGGGGAAGTTCATCAACAATAGGAACTTTTTGGTATTAGGGTTCGAAAAAGACATAGCTGTACGAGGAAGAAGAAAAGATTGAATATTCAAAGATGGAAAACTTTTCTAAGAAAGAAAAGACAAAGGATATATTTATACTCAAAAGCAACTGTCGAACAAAAAGGTAATGATGAAAACGTCATAATGAAAATTGTCACTTCGTGATTGATGTAAGCCGTAAAAGAGCATTAAAAGGCATTGAAGGGTTGCAGAACCAATCAAAAGTCACCACGTGTCACATGCATTAAATGGAAGTGACATGCGAAGCGTCAGTTCTGGAGAAAGAATAATGATATGTAGAATGGCGGCAAATATTCCCGCTTTAATGAGATCCACTTCCCAAATATTCACTTGATGAATAAATGGAAAGTAGGGGGACTATCTGTATTGGGAAAAATTACGTTAACATTTGGAATTAATTATGTGCTGACATGTCAAGACACGTGGATCAATGAAAGAATGACAGCTAGCAAAGAGCATTCACAAAGATAAGAGCCTTAATAGGCATGGGCGAAGATTCAAGAAAATAAGAAGGAGCGGTTACTCGGATCTCTTAGTAATTTGAAGAAACATCGGAGGAATGAACCTAGATAGCAAAAAGTACATATACGTATTATCTGTAATTAATGAGCATCAATGATGGAAAACGTTATAGAATCTTCACGAAACAGTTACGATTGCCAATTATAGCATTACATTAATGCCATTAATTGCTCATAATGGCTCTATTATGAGAGAAAAGAAACATAGTACTTATAAATAGCTATAAAAGGGGAGAAATAACATTTGTAAAGGGACACAGATTATTATTGGAATACATCGATTTACTTTGCTTTATTTTGCTTACTCAGCTACATTTCAATTCAATTCTTCTTTTTTATTATTTCCTTATTTGATTATCAATAACCCGAGTTCTTCTAAAATTAAGCTTTGACCAAAATTCCTATTTTCTGGTTAAACAAAGTCACCACACGATGATCCATATGGGCCATTCAAAGAAATTTTGTACATTATTCTTTTATATAAAAAATTTTAACAAAAGTTTTATTTTGATAATATTGATATTATTTTGTAAAATTGTGTATTGTGTGACTCGGCATACACGTGCAACGTACGTGCCGAATGACTAAATATTATTAAATAGATAGTTTTTCTGTCTACTTTTATATGAATTTTGTACTTTTATTCTTTTTTCTATAAGTTTCAATAATGTCTAAGCAAAAATAAGAAAGAAAATTTACTCCCCAAAATTTAGGGAGCGTAAAGCAAAGGCTCTATTAGCCTTCCCTGTTGTAGAAAGTCAAACCCTTTCATCATCATGGTTCTTGAAAAGAAGCTTATCATCAGGAGATTCTAGTTTCTTTGTTGAAAATTTGAGAAGGTTTTTTAAAAATTGAGGACTCGAGATGAGGGAACACCAAGATTCAGAAACACACTTCATCCTCATCAATGCTTTTACAGGTAGACGCAAGAGTATTTCTAATATTATATCTTGGTGAAGAATTGAATCACCTCCGCCATTGATGTTCGTGCTATGTGCTTCTACATTGTGCCTTCCAAATTTTGGCGTATTTCAAGAATTTGATTCAAATGGGAAACTTGAGGTGTGACTTGCAGGAACTAGTATATGAATTCAAATGGGATCCGCGTTGAAAAAATTAAATTCTTATTAGTCTATTATATTGTTATTGACAAACGAGTCACCACGCGATGATCCGCATTGGTCATTCAAAGAAACTTTGTACATTATTCTTTTTTGTATAATTTTTTAACAAAAGTTTTATTTTGATAATATTGATAATATTTTGTAAAATTGTGTATTGTGTGACTCGGCATACACGTGAAATGTACATTCCAAAAGACTAGTTATTATTCAATGGATAGTCTTTCTGTCTACTTTTTATGACGACCCGGCCAGTCATCTCATGAGTTACCTCTCCATTTTCCCCATTTCTGCTTCATTATGCTTTATTTATCCGTGTTATGTAGTATCGGGTTGGTTGGATCGAGTTCGGAAAGAATTTGGTAAGTTTTGAGACACTTAGTCTCTTTTGAGGGATCTTAAGTTGGAAAAGTCATTCGGATGTTGACTTATGTGTTAGAGGGCTTGAAAGTGAATTCTGATGGTTCGGTTAGCTTCAGGAGGTGATCGGAATGAGTTTTGGAGGTTCGGAGTAGATTTAGGCTTGAATTGGTGAAGTTGATATTTTGGCGATTTCCGGTTGATAGGCAAGATTTTGATATAGGGGTCGGAATGGAATTCTGAGAGTTGCAGTAGCTTCGTAGGGTTATTTTGGATGTGTGTACAAAATTTCAGGGCATTCAAACGTGGTTTGGTTGGATTTTTGATCAAAAGCGGAATTCGGAAGATTTTAGAAACTTAGGCTTGAATCCGAGGTGTTTTAGTTGATTTGATGTTGTTTGAAGTGTCTTGATGATTGGAACAAGTTTGTATAAGGTATTGGGTTATGTTTGTGCTTTTGGTTGAGGTCCCGGGGGCCTCGGGGTGATTTTGGATGGTTAACAGAGAGGTTGGAACCTTGTTGCAGTAGTTGATATTGCTGCTTCTGGTATTTCCACACCTGCGGATTGGGGACCGCAGGTGCGACGCCGCACATGCGGGAGATAGGTGCAGAAGCGAAAAAGGGTTTGAAGAACTGGAACCACAGAAGCGGCTAAGAGGACCGCATCTGCGAAACCGTAGATGCAGATAATGAATCGCATATGCGGAAATAGGCATTTAAGGGAGGAAGCGCAGAAGTAGTTATTTGGCCGCATATGCAGTATCGCAGAAGCAGTAATTTGGCCGCAGATGCGAAAGGGTCTGGGCAGAACATATAAATTGTCTTCTTTGCGAATTTGAGTTATTTCACCATTTTTTACTTCGGCTTGGGAGCTTTTTGGGCGATTTGAGAAGGGAATTTCAAGAGAACTTCATTGAGGTAAGGAATTTGGACCTAAAACTTGTTCCTATGCTATTATTTTATGGATTAGAGCTAGGGCTTAGAAACTTAGGCCTTTAATTGTGGATTTGAAGGACCATTTAGGGTGACATTTGAGAACTTTTGATATGTATGAACTCGTGGAAAGATAAGAAATCTATTGGTGTAAAAATTTCTGAATTTAAAGATGTGGGCCCGAGGGTCGGGTTTTGGTAATTTCGGGATTTGTGCCATTTATTGATTGTTTTCGCTTAGGCTTCGTTCCCTTAGCATATTTTAACGTCCTCGTTCTGGTTTTGGATATATTGGATGTGCGTGGAGGCCGATTTAAAGGGCAAGGGTGTCGCGAGCTAGAGATTTAGCCGGTTCGAGGTGAGTAATAATTGTAAATGATATTCTGAGGGTTTGAAACCCCGGATTGCACATCGTAGTGCTATATTAAGGTGAGGCACACTCTCGATGACGAGCGTGGGGTCGTGCACTATTGGGGATTGCGACTTGGTCCATCCCGATTGATGATTTTACCGTATGTTTGATTAAAAACTATTTGCTATCATCATTATTTGGGTTGAATGCCATATCTGGGCTTCATGCCAACTGTTTGAACCCTTCAGGGCTTTTTACTGATATTTCCTCACTGTTTGATTTTATATTTGAACTCAGTCATGTTATTTTCCCACTGTTTTCATACTCAGCCATGTTTACCCAGTTTTATTACTTAATGATATTTTAAATGATGTTTGGGCTGAGAAACACTATTTTACTATTGCCCGAGGGGCTTGTGAGTATTTTTGATTGAGTAAGGACGAGGGCCTATATTGTGAGGAAACACTGATACTGATTTGAGGCCGAGGGCCTGAGAATATGTACGCCACGAGGTGGTTTGATTGATATGAGGCCGAGGGCCTATTTTGATGCCACGAGATGGCTTGTTATTGTGCTTGGGCCGTAAGGGGCCCCTCCAGGAGTCTGCACACTCCCAGTTAGTGCGGGTACCCATTATGTTGTGAGATCGAGCCCGAGGGGATATTATTGTTCTGGCCTGAGGGGCGGATGTGGTGATACTGTGCCCGAGGGGACAACTTCTATTTGTTTACTTTACCTTAATTACCTGTCAATTACTTGTTTACTTGTTGAAAGAGGATCTTACTTGACTTTCCATTGTTTTACTGTTTTTAAATGGTTTTACTGCTTCATTATAGAATGCCTTGTGCCTTACGTGTTTTCTTATTTTCAGTCGTTATTTACATTTGTTACTCACTGAGTTGGAGTACTCACTTTACTCTCTGCACCCTGTGTGCAGATGCAGGCGTAGCTGGTTCCACTCCCGAATGTTGATTCCTCTAGCTTCAAGCGGGCTTTTACGGAGATTACGAAGTAGTTGTTGACGTCCGCAGCCCCGTGTCTCTACTCCTTTATTGCTTCTGTTCCTTTTCATACTTTTGTACTAATTCATGGTTCTAGCGGGATTGTATTATGACATATAGACGCTCATGACTAGTGACACCCCGGTTAGGGTTGTGTATGGTGTTCTTGCACGTACTTATATTATTATTGTCATTTCGGAGTTATTTTACCATGTTTAGACTGTTCTTAAATGCTTAACTGCTAATAAATGGAAATTAGGAAGTGTCGGCTGGCCTTGTCTTCACAAGATGCGCCATCACGGTCGGGTCCAGATTTTGGGTTGTGACACTTTTATAAGGATTTTCTACTTTTATTCTTTTTTCTATAAATTTCAATAATGCCTAAGCAAAAATAAGAAAGAAAATTTACTCCCCCAAATTTAGGAAGCCGAAAGCAAAGGCTCTTTTAGCCTTCCCTATTGTAGAAAGTCTAATCCTTTTCATTATCATGGTTCTTGAAAAGAAGTTTATCATTAGGAGATTCTAGTTTCTTGGTTGAAAATTTGAGAAGACTTTATACAAATTGAGGATTAGAGATGAGGGAACATCAAGATTCAGAAACACACTTCATCCTAATCAATGCTTTTACAAGTAGGCACAAGAGTATTTCTGATATCATATCTTGGTGAAGAATTGAATCACCTCCGCCATTGATGTTCGTGCTTTGTGCTTCTACATTGTGTCTTCCAAATTTTGGCATGTTTCAAGAATTTGAGTCAAATGGAAAACTTGAGGTGTTATTTGCAAGAACTAGTATATGAATTCAAATGAGAGCCGTATTGAGAAAATTAAATTCTTATTAGTTTGTTATGAGTATACCCGAGATACATACGTATCTAATTTATTTCTTATCGTTCATCTTTGTAAGTTCAAACAAAATCCAATCATATTGATATCGACAAACTAGTCACCACACGATGATCCGCATTCGTCATTCAAAGAAATTTTGTACATTATTCTTTTATGTATTATTTTTTAACAAAAGTTTTATTTTGATAATATTGATATTATTTTCTAAAATTGTGTATTGTGTGACTCGGCATACACGTGCAACGTACGTGCCGAAAGACTAGTTTTTATTAAATAGATAGTCTTTTTGTCTACTTTTATATAAATTTTGTACTTTTATTCTTTTTCTATAAGTTTCAATACTGTCTAAACAAAAATAAGAAAGAAAATTTACTCCCAAAAATTTAGGGAGCCTAAAACAAAGGCTCTATTAACCTTCCCTGTTGTAGAAAGTCCAACCCTTTTCATCATCATGGTTCTTGAAAAAATGCTTATCATCAGGAGATTCTAGATTCTTGGTAGAAAATTTGAGAAGGCTTTTTAAAAATTAAGGACTCGAGATAAGGGAACACCAAGATTGAGAAACACACTTCATCCTTATTAATGCTTTTACAGGTACGCGCAAGAGTATTTCTGATATAATATCTTGGTGACAAATTAAATCACCTACGCCATTGATGTTTGTGCTTTGTGCTTCTATATTGTGCCTTCCAAATTTTGGCATGTTTCAAGAATTTGAGTCAAATGGGAAACTTAAGGTGTGATTTGCAAGAACTAGTATATGAATTCAATTGAAAGTCGCGTTGAGAAAATTAAATTCTTATTAGATTGTTATAGAGTATACCTGAGATACATATGTATCTAATTTATTTCTTATTGTTCATATTTGTAAGTTCAAACAAAATCCAATCATATTGATATCGACAAACGAGTCACCACACGATGATCCGTATTGGTCATTTAAAGAAATTTTGTACATTATTCTTTTATGTATAATTTTTTAACAAAAGTTTTATTTTGATAATATTGATATTATTTTGTAAAATTGTGTATTGTGTGACTCGGCATACACGTGCAACGTGCGTGCCGAAAGACTAGTTATTGTTAAATAGATAGTCTTTCTTTCTACTTTTATATGGATTTTGTACTTTTATTCTTTTTTCTATAAGTTTCAATAATGTCTACACAAAAATAAGAAAGAAAATTTACTCCCCAATTTAAGGAGCCTAAAGTAAAGGCTCTAATAGCCTTCCCTATCGTAGAAAGTCCAACTCTTTTCATCATCATGGTTTTTGAAAAGAAGCTTATCATTAGGAGATTCTAGTTTCTTGGTTGAAAATTTGAGATGGCTTTTTACAAATTGAGGACTTGAGATGAGGGAACACCAAGATTCAGAAACACACTTCATCCTCATCAATGCTTTTACAGGTAGGCGCAAGAGTATTTCTGATATCATATCTTGGTGAAAAATTGAATCACCCCGCCGTTGATGTTCGTGCTTTGATGTTCGTGCTATGTGCTTCGACATTACGCCTTCTCAAGAATTTGAGTCAAATGGGAAACTTGAGGTGTGATTTGCAAGAACTAGTATATGAATTCAAATGATGAGTCGTGTTGAAAAAATTAAGTTCTTATTAGTCTATTATAGAGTATACCCGAGATACATACGTATTTAATTTATTTCTTATTGTTCATCTTTGTAAGTTCAATCGAAATCCAATCATATTGATATCGACAAACGAGTCACCACACGATGATCCGCATAGGTCATTTAAAGAAATTTTGTACATTATTCTTTTATGTATACTTTTTTAACAAAAGTTTTATTTTGATACTATTGATATTATTTTGTAATATTGTGTATTGTGTAATTCGGCTTACACGTGCAACGTACTTTCCGAAAGACTAGTTATTATTATATAGATAGTCTTTCTGTCTACTTTTATAAGGATTTTGTACTTTTATTCTTTTTTTCTATAAGTTTCAATAATGTGACGACCTGGCCAGTCGTCTCATGAGTTACCGCTCAGTTTCCCCCATTTCTGCTTCTTTATGCTTTTTTATCCGTGTTATGTGGTATCAGGTTGGTCGGATCGAATCCGGAATGATTTTGGTAAGGTTTAAGACACTTAGTCTTTTTGAGGAAGCTTGAGTTAAAAATGTCAACCGGATGTTGACTTATGTGTTAGAGGGATCAGATGGGAATTCTGATGGTTTGGATAGCTTCGGAAGGTGATTTGGGACTTAGGAGCATGATCAGAATGAGTTTTGGAGGTTCGGAGTAAGTTTAAGCTTGAATTGGCGAAGTTGATATTTTGGCGATTTCCGGTTGGTAGGCGAGATTTTGGTATAGGGGTCAGAATGGAATTCTGAGAGTTGCAGTAGTTCCGCTATGTCATTTGGGATGTGTGTGAAAAATTTCAGGTTAATCGAACGTGGTTTGGTTGGGTTTTTATCAAAAGCGGAATTCGAAAGATTTTGGGAACTTAGGCTTGAATCCGGTATGTTTTGGTTGATTTGATATTATTTGAGGTGCTTTGAAGATTGATACAAGTTTGAATAAGGTTTTGGGATACGTTGGTACTTTTGGTTGAGGTCCCTGGGGCCTCGGGGTGATTTCAGATGGTCGACGGGTAGTTTGAGGAATTGTTGCAGCTGCAGATTGTGCTGCTTATGGTATTTCCGCACCTGCAGATTGGGGACCGCAGGTTCAATGCCGCATATGCGGGAAAGGGGCCGCAAAATCGGAATTTGGTAAGGTGTCAGGAAACCGCAGGAGCAGTTATAGGTACCGCACCTGCGATGTCGCATATGCTGAAAGTGCTGAGTTAAGTGATTTCCGCAGAACCGGATGAAGAACCACAAATGCGGTGCCGCAGAGGCAGTAAATAGGGCTGCATATGCGAAAATGCCTGGGCAGAAGGTATAAATTGTGTTCTTCGCGATTTTGAGCTCTTTTCACCATTTCTAATTCGGCTTGGGAGCTTTTTGGATGATTTTGAAGAGCGATTTCAAGGGAACTTCATTGAGGTAAGGAATTTGGACCTAAAACTCGTTCCTATGCTATTATTTCACGTATTAGAGCTATGATTAATGGAATTTAAGGGCTGGAATTGGGGAAACTAGGGCTTGGAAGCTTAGACCTTTGCTTGAGGATTTGAAGGACCATTTGAGGTCGGATTTCAAAACTTTTGATATGTATGAACTCGTGGGGAGATAAGGAATCTATTGATGTAAAAATTATCAAATTTTGAGACGTGGGTTCGGGGGTCGGATTTGGCCAATTTCGGGATTTTTGGTATTATTTGATTATTTTCGCTTGGACTTTGTTCCCTTAGCATATTTTGACGTCGTGATTCTGATTTTGGATAGATTCGACGCGAGTGGAGACCTATTCGAGGGGCAAAGGCATCGCGGAGTAGTATTTTCACCGGTTTGAGGTATGTAAGCATTGTAAATCGGGAACTGAGGGTACAAACCCCCGTATTTGACTTGTTTTGATAAATGCGGTGATGCACATGCTAAGTGACGAGCGCGTGGGCGTGCACATGTAGGGATTGTGACTTGGTCCATCCCGTAGCGACTATTAAGTTGCGTATTTGATTTGGAATCTTATATTTTTCCGTACTTTAGTCATTTATACTGTATTATGGGTCGTATGCCATGTTGGGGCCTTGCGCCGATCTGTTGAGACCCTTAGGGGCATTTTTACTGTTTTTCCTCCCTTTACTTGTTGAAAGCATATCCTTAGTCATGTTTTACCTGTTTAAAACTGGTTTTATCACTCCACTTCGAAATGTGAGGATTGTTCGGACTAAGTTCCCTAATTTCTACTATTGAGCCTGAGAGGCTGTGAGGTTAATGACTGAGAGAGGTTGAGAACCTAATGGTGAGGATATTTATATATGTGTGAGTTACGGATCGGGCTGCACGCCACAACAACACTTATATGGATCAAGTTGCACGCTGCAATGATATATATATTTGATCAGGCTGCGTGCCACAACGATATGACGCTGGGCTGTAGGAGCCCCTCCGGAGTCTGTAGACCCTCAGTGAGCGTAGTCGACTATAAATTATGGATCGGGCTGCAAGCCGCAACGGTTACTATGATTTCTATTATTGTGAGATATTAATGAGTCTGAGTGCTAAGAGTGAGTACTGAGTGATGAGAGTGAGTCACACGTTACTGAGAGGTTGCCCGAGAGGCCATGTTCTGAGTGATACCTTGCCCGAGGGGCCCAGTTATGATGTTTTCAATGATTTCACGCTTCTTTTAAAATAAGCCTCTGTTGGAAAATTGCTAAGTATATGATTTCAAGAGTTTAAACTGAAGTTGATAATTTTACAACGAAAATGGTTTTAAACTGTGAAATGGACTTGTTATCTTGTTGTTTATTTAGTTATATGATTTTTAATTGCTTGTCACTGCTTTCAGACCTTATTTACTTTAGTTACTTACTTAGTTGGCGTACTCACGTTACTCCCTACACCTTGTGTGCAGATCCAGGTGCCCGAGTGGCAGAGTGAGTGTCCTCAGCTGATCCAGAGGTTGCCGGAGATTTCAAGGTAGTTGCATGGCGTCCGCAGCCCTGTTTTCTCCTTCTTATCTTGTTCTTTTCCGCATTTTCTAGACCTATGTTGTATCAGACATCCAGTTATATAGTAGAGGCTCTAGACTCGTGACACCAGATATTTGGGGCTGTGTAGTTTTCATGTTTATTTGACTTTCGCATATGTAATTGTGTGTTAAACACTTATTATGGAGATTTGGTATTTAAACCTGTGTTAGAAAATGGTTTTATAAAAGGAATTTGTTGTAGTTAATGGTTTGGGTTGGCTTGCCTAGTAATGTGATAGGCGCCATCACGATCGGGTATTTGGGGTCGTGACAAAATGCGCCGGGGATCTACCGGTCTCGCTAGTCATGAGCCGGTTTAGTAGAGTCTCGCGGACCGATATGTAGACGTCTGTATTTATCCTTAAGAGGCTGCAGAACCTTTAGGAAAATCTTCATATTCTTGAAATTCTTGGCGTGCGAATCTGTTGATCCGAATACTAAACTTCTGTTATTCCATTCTCTCACAGATGGTGAGGACACGTGTTACCGGGCAGGGTGGACAACCACCAGTACCACTAGTTGAGGACACCAAAGGCCGAGGATGCAGCCGAGGCCGTGGTAGGGGCAGAGCAGCTAGGGCAGTACCTACAGATCCACCAGCTGCCCCAGTTCGGGATCAGGTCCCAGTTGTGGACGCTATAGAAGCACCAGCTCATGCACCAGCTGTGCCCATTGTGATTACAGGCCTTTAGGAGGCTTTATCTCAGATCTTATCAGTGTGTACCGGTTTGGCTCAGGCGGTTTTAGTTACTACGGCTGCAGTTACTTCTCAAACCGGGGCAGGCACCCAGATTCCCGTTTCTCGCACACCTGAGCAGGTTGTGCAGGGACTCTAGACACCAGAGGCACCTCCAGCCCAGCCGGTTGCCCAGGCTCAGGAGTTTGTGGTACCAGTTATGCCGGACGATGAGTAGCTTCGACTAGAGAGGTTTGGTAGACTCAAGCCTCCGACTTTTAGTGGTGTAGAGGGCGAGGATGCCCAGGGGTTCTTGGATAAGTGCCAGAGGATGCTTCGTACAACGAGTATTCTAGAGACTAGTGGTGTGGCTTTTACCACCTTTTAGTTTTCTATGGCTGCCTTCACTTGGTGGAAGGCGTATGAGAGGCGTAGGCCTGTTGGTGTAGTTCCCCTTACCTGGCAGCAATTCTCTGTTCTCTTTCTGGAGAAGTATGTGCCACAGTCTCGCCGAGAGGAGCTACGCAGGCAGTTAGAGCAGTTGCGACAGGGAGAGATGATTATGACACAGTATGAGATGCAGTTCTTTGAGTTAGCTCATCATACGGTCTGGTTGGTTCTGACAGATAGAGAGAGGATTATGAGGTTTGTTGATGATCTCACATATCAGCTTCGAATTCTCATGACTAGGGAGAGGGTGACAGGTGTTACTTTCGAGGAGGTTGTTGACATCGCCCGTGAGATTGAGTCGGTTCGCCGCCAGGAGTGAGAGGAGAGGGAGGCCAAGAGGTCTCGGGGATCTGGTAGATTTAGTGGTGCTCCTTCGAGGGGTTAGTTTCAGCAAGGCAAAAGCCGTCCATTCAAGCAGGCTCATTGAGCTCGCCCAGGTTATCGTGGGGCATCATCGGGTCATGGTTCTCACAGTTCTCATCTGGGCCACTCATCACTCAGTGCCCTTCCAGCCCAAAATTCATCCCGTGCTCTATCAGTTTAGGGTTCTTCCATGCCAGGTCCTTCTACTAGTCATTTCGGTGCCAGGGGTTCCCTTCAATCCCCATCTCCAGCACCGGGGAGTTGTTATGAGTGTGGAGAGTTTGGGCATATGAGAAGGCAGTGTCCTCGTCTTCATGATGGTCCGTCTCAGCAGAGGAGTCAGCCCTCGACTTCTGCTCCAGTTACTTCACCACCCACCCACCCAGCTAGGGGTGGAGGTCAGTCAGCCAGAGGTCGCCGTAGAGGGGGAGGTCGATCAAGTGGTGGTCAGGCTTGTTTCTATGCACTTCCAGGTAGACCAAATGCTATTGCTTTTGATGCTGTTATTTTAGGTATTGTTTCAGTCTGCCACAGGGATGACTCTGTATTATTTTATCTCGGTTCCATCTTTCCTTATGTGTCATCATACTTTGCCCGTTATCTAGATAGGCCCCGTGAGTCTCTTGTTTCACTTGTTCATGTATCTACTCTAGTGGGCGATACTGTTATTGTAGACCATGTGTACCGGTCGTGTGTGTTGACTATTGTGGGTCTGGAGACCCGACTGGATCTTCTATTATTGTGTATGGTGGATTTCGTTATCATTTTGAGCATGGACTGGTTATCTTCGTGTCGTGCTATTCTGGACTGTCATGCCAAGACAGTCACATTGGCTATATCGGGTGTGCCACGAATTGAGTGGCGAGGTTTGACTGATTATGTTCCCAACAGAGTGATCTCATTCTTAAAGGCCCAGCATATGGTTGGGAAGGGATGTCTTTTGTATCTAGCCTTTGTGAGGGATTTCAGTGCAGAGACTCCCAGTATTGATTCTGTTCCAGTTGTGAGGGATTTTCCCGATGTGTTTCCTGCAGACTTGCCAGGCATGCCACCAGATAGGGATGTTGATTTTGGTATTGACCTGGTGATGGGCACTCAGCCCATTTCTATTCCGCAATATCGTATGACACCAGCAGAGTTGATGGAGTTTAAGGAGCAGATTCAGGAACTCCTTGATAAAGGGTTCATTTGGCATAGTGTGTCACCTTAGGGTGCGCCGGTTCTATTCGTGAAGAAGAAGGATGTCACTATGAGAATGTGCATTGATTATAGGCAATTGAACAAGGTAACAATTAAGAACAAGTATACATTTGCCTCGCATTGATGATTTATTCGACCAGCTTCAGGGAGCGAGAGTGTTCTCTAAGATTGATCTCCGTTCGGGTTATCTCTAGTTGAAGATCAGGGACTCGGATATTCTTAAGACAACTTTCAGGACCCGATATGGTCATTATGAGTTCTTGGTGTTGTCTTTTGGGCTGACCAATGCCCCAGCAGCGTTCATGCATTTGATGAACAATGTGTTCTGGCCTTATCTCGTTTCGTTTGTCATAGTCTTCATTGATGATATTCTGGTGTATTTGCGTAGTCAGGAGGAGCACGCGGAGCATTTGAGAGTTGTGTTGCAGAGATTGAAGGAGGAGAAACTTTATGCAAAATTCTCCAAGTGTGAGTTTTGGCTCAGTTTAGTGGCTTTCTGGGGATACATGGTGTCCAACAAGGGTATTCAGGTTGATCCAAAGAAGATAGAGGCGGTTTAGAGTTGGCCCAGACCGTCCTCAGCCACAGAGATTCGCAACTTTCTTGGTTTAGAAGGCTATTATCGCCAGTTTGTCCAGGGATTCCCATCTATCGCATCGCCCTTGACCAAGTTGACTCAGAAGGGTGCTTCATTTGTATGGTCGGACGAGTGTGAGGAGAGCTTTCAAAAGCACAAGATAGTTTTGACCACAGCTCCAGTGTTAGTCTTGCCATTAGCTTCAGGTTCATATACCGTGTATTGTGATGCTTCGAGAGTGGGTATTGGTTGTGTTTTGATGCAGGAGGGTAGAGTTATTGCTTATGCTTCTCGTCAGTTGAATCCCCATGAGAAAAATTACCTCGTTCATGATTTGGAGTTGGCTGACATAGTTCACGCGTTGAAGATTTGGAGGCATTACTTGTATGGTGTGTCTTGTGAGGTATTTACTGATCATTGTAGCCTCCAGCACTTGTTCAAGTAGAAGGATCTCAATTTGAGGTAGCGGAGGTGGTTAGAGTTTCTTAAGGATTATGATATCACTATATTGTACCATCCGGGGAAGGCCAATGTGGTGGCCGATGCTTTGAGCCGAAAGGCGGTGAGTATGGGGAGTTTGGCATATATTCCAGTTGGGAAGAAACCTCTTGCAGTTGATGTTTAGTCCTTGGCCAATCGGTTCATGAGGTTAGATGTTTCGGAGCCCAGTTGGGTATTGGCTTGCATGGTTTCTCGGCATTCCTTATATGATCGCATCAGGGAGCTCCAGTATGATGATCCACATTTGCTTGTCCTTAAGGATAGAGTTCAGCATGATGATGCTAGAGATGTGACTATTGGTGATGATGGGGTGTTGAGGATGCAAGGCCGGATTTGTGTGACCAATATGGATGGGCTTTGGGAGTTGATTCTGGAGGAGGCCCATAGCTCGCGGTATTCCATTCATCCGGGTGTCGCAAATATGTATCAGTATTTGAGGCAGCATTATTGGTGGAGAACAATGAAGAAAGACATTATGGGATTTGTAGCTCGGTGTCTCAATTGTCAGCAGGTGAAATATGAGCATCAGAGACCGGGTGGCTTGCTTCAGCAGATGGATATTCCTGAGTGGAATTGGGAGAGGATCACTATGGACTTTGTTGTTGGTCTTCCACGGACTTTGAGGAAGTTTGATGCTATTTGGGTGATTATGGATCGGCTGACCAAGTCCGCGCACTTCATTCATGTGTGTACTACCTATTCTTCAGAGCGGTTGGCAGAGATCTATATCCGGGAGATTGTTCGTTTGCATGGTGTCCTATTTTCCATCATCTCAGATAGGGGCACTCAGTTTAATTCGCAGTTTTGGAGGTCTGTGCAACGAGAGTTGGGTAGTCGAGTTGAGTTAAGCACAGTTTTTCACCCTCAAACGAACGGGCAGTCCGAGCGCACTATTCAGATATTGGAGGACATGTTGCGTGCTTGTGTCATTGATTTTGGAGGGTCATGGGATCAGTTCCTGCCGCTTACAGAGTTTGCTTATAACAACAGCAACCAGTTGAGTATTCAGATGGCTCTGTATGAGGCTTTGTATGGGAGTCGATGTAGATCTCTAGTTGGTTGGTTCGAGCCCAGTGAGGCTAGGCTATTGGGGATAGACTTGGTATAGGATGCTTTAGAAAAGGTGAAGGTGATTCAGGAGAGGCTTCGTACAACACAGTCAAGGCAGAAGAGTTATGCTGATAGGAAGGTTCGGGATGTGTCTTACATGGTTGGCGAGAAGGTTCTGTTGAAGGTTTCACCCATGAAGGGTGTTATGAGATTTGGGAAGAAGGAGAAATTGAGTCCTCGGTTCATTGGGCCTTTTGAGATGCTTCGGAGGATTGGGGAGGTGGCTTATAAGCTTGCTTTGCCACCCAACTTGTCGAGTGTGCATCTGGTATTTCATGTTTCTATTGCCCGGAAGTATATTGGGGATCCATCTCATGTTCTGGATTTCAGCACGGTTCGGTTGGATGATGATTTGACCTATGATGTGGAGCCAGTAGCTATTTTGGGTCGTCAGGTTCGAAAGTTGAGGTCAAAGGATATAGCTTCAGTGAAAGTACAGTGGAGAGGTCGGCCCATGGATAAGGATACCTAGGAGACCGAGCGGGAGATGCAGAGCAAATAACCTCACCTATTTGAGGCTTCAGGTATGTTTCTTGACTCGTTCGAAGACGAACGTTTATTTAAGTTGGGGAGGATGTGATGACCCAACCAGTCGTCTCATGAGTTACTACTCTGTTTCCCCTATTTCTGCTTCTTTATGCTTTGTTTATTCGTGTTATTTGGTATCGGGTTGGTCGGATCAAATCCGGAACGATTTTGGTAAGGTTTGAGACACTTAGTCTCTATTGAGAAAACTTGAGTTGGAAAAGTCAATTGGATGTTGACTTATGTGTTAGAGGGATCGAATGTGAGTTTTGATGGTTCATATAGCTTCGGGAGATGATTTGGGACTTAGGAGCATGATCGGAATGAGGTTTGGAGGTTCGGAGTAGGTTTAGGCTTGAATTGGCGAAGTTGATATTTTGGCGATTTTCGGTTGGTAGGCGAGATTTTGGTATAGGGATCAGAATGGAATTCCAAGAGTTGCAGTAGTTTTGTTGTGTCATTTGGGATATGTGTGCAAAATTTCACGTTAATCGGACGTGGTTTGGTTGGGTTTTTTATCAAAAGCGGAATTCGGAAGATTTTGGGAACTTAGGCTTGAATCCGGTGTGTTTTGGTTGATTTGATGTTGTTTGAGGTGTTTTGAAGATTTGTACAAGTTTGAATAAGGTTTTGGTATACGTTGGTACTTTTGGTTGAGGTCCCGGGGGCCTCGAGGTGATTTCGGATGGTCGACGGGGAGTTTGAGGAATTGTTGCAGCTGCAAATTGTGTTGTTTCTGGTATTTCCGCACCTGCGGATTGGGGACCGCAGGTGCGACACCACATATGCGGGAAAGAGGCCGCAGAAGCGGAATTTGGTAAGGTGTCAGGAAACCGCAGGAGCGGTTATAGGTACCGCACCTGCGATGCCTTAGATGCGGGAATGGCACCGCAGATGCGGAAAGTGGTGAGTTAAGTGATTTCTGCAGAAGCGGATGAAGAACTGCAAATACGGTACCGCAGAAGCGGTAAATAAGGCTGCAGATGCGAAAATGCCTGGGCAGAAGGTATAAATTATGTTCTTCGCGATTTTGAGCTATTTTCACCATTTCTTATTCGGCTTGGGAGCTTTTTGGACGATTTTGAAGAGCGATTTCAAGGGAACTTCACTGAGGTAAGGAATTTGGACCTAAAACTCGTTCATATGCTATTATTTCACGTATTAGAGCTATGATTAATGGAATTTAAGGGCTGAAATTGAGGAAACTAGGGCTTGGAAACTTAGACCTTTGCTTGAGGATTTGAAGGACCATTTGACGTTGGAATTCAAAACTTTTGATATGTACGAACTCGTGGGCGTGCACCGGTAGGGATTGTGACTTGGTCTGTCCCGTAGCGACTATTAAGCCGCGTATTTGATTTGGAATCTTATATTATTCCGTACTTTAGTCATTTATATTGTATTATGGGTTGTATGCCATATTTGGGGCCTTGTGCCGACCTGTTGAGACCCTTAGGGGCAGTTTTACTGTTTTTCCTCGCTTTGCTTGTTGAAAGCATATCCTCAGTCATGTTTTACCTGTTTAAATATTTAAAACTAGTTTTAACACTCCACTTCGAAATGTGAGGATTGTTCGGACTGAGTTCCCTAATTTCTATTGTTATGCCCGAGAGGTTGTGAGGTTAATGACTGAGAGAGGTTGAAAACCTAATGGTGAGGATATTTATATATGTGTGAGTTACGGATCGGGATGCACGCCGCAGCGATACTTATATGGATCGGGTTTCACGCCGCAGTGATACTTATATGGATCGAGTTTCACGCCGCAGCGATATATATATTGGATCAGGCTGCGCGCCTCAGCGATATGACCTTTTTGGCTGTAGGAGCCCCTCCGGAGTCTGTACACCCCCAGTGAGCGTAGTCGACTATAAATTATGGATCAGACTGCACACCGCAGCGGTTACTATGATTTCTATTATTATGAGATATTAATTAGCCTGAGTGCTGAGAGTGAGTACTGAGTGATGAGAGTGAGTCACGAGTGATTGAGAGGCTGCCCGAGAGGCCATGTTCTGAGTGATACCTTGCTCGAGAGGCCCAGTTATGATGTTTTCAATGATTTCACACTTCTTTTAAAATAAGCCTCTATTGGAAAAATGCTAAGTATATGATTTCAAGAGTTTAAACTGAAGTTGATAATTTTACGACGAAACTGGTTTTAAACTGTGAAATGGACTTGTTATCCTGTTGTTTATTCAGTTATATGATTTTTAACTGCTCGTCATTGCTTTTAGACCTTATTTATTTTAGTTACTTACTGAGTTGGCGTACTCACGTTACTCCCTGCACCTTGTGTACAGATCCAGGTGCCCGAGTGGCAGAGTGAGGGTCCTCAGATGATCCAAAGGTTGCCAGAGATTTCAAAGTAGCTGCATGGCATCCGCAACCCTGTTTTCTCCTTCTTATCTTGTTCTTTTCCGCATTTTCTAGACCTATGTTGTATCAGACAGGCAGTTATATAGTAGAGGCTCTAGACTCGTGACACAAGATATTTGGGTTTGTGTAGTTCATGTTTATTTGACTTCCGCTTATATTTTGTTGTTTTTAAACACTTATTATGAAAATTTGGTATCTAAACCTGTGTTAGAAAATGGTTTTATAAAAGGAATTTGTTGTAGTTAATGGTTTGGGTTGGCTTGCCTAGTAATGTAGTAGGCGCCATCACGACCAGGTATTTGGGGTCGTGACAAATAATGTCTAAGCAAAAATAAGAAAGAAAATTTACTCCCCAAAATTTAGGGAGCCTAAAGCAAAGGCTCTATTAGCCTTCCCTGTTGTGGAAAGTCCAACCCTTTTCATCATGATGGTTCTTGAAAAGAAGCTTATAATCAGGAGATTCTAATTTCTAGGTTGAAAAATTTAGAAGGCTTTTTACAAATTGACGACACTTGATGAGGGAACACCAAAATTCAAAAACACAATTCATCCTCACCAATACTTTTACAGGTAGGCGCAAGAATATTTCTGATATCATATCTCGGTGAAGAACTGAATCACCTCTGCCATTGATGTGCGTGCTTTGTGCTTCTACCTTGCGCCTTCCAAATTTTGGCGTGTTTTAAGAATTTGAGTCAAATGGGAAACTTGAGGTGTGATTGGCAAGAACTAGTATATGAATTCAAATGGGAGCCGCGTTGAGAAAATTAAATTCTTATTAGTCTGTTATAGAGTATACTCGAGATACATACATATCTAATTTATTTCTTATTGTTCATAAAGTTAAAACTGTCACGAACCCTAAACTCGAACCTGGTCGTGATGGCGCATCTCGTGAAGACAAGGCCAGCCGACACATTCCCAATTCATTTTTAAGCAATTAAGTAATAAAACTAAGTCTTTAACATAATAATAAGAATCCCCAAAAAAAGGTATTTAATACAGTTGCGGAATAGACATAGCCCGACATCGGGGTGTCACCAGTCATGAGCATCTATCATAAAAACTACAAGTCCGAAAAGAGTCTACACAACTATTACATAACTAAAACAAAAGAAAATAAGATAGAAGGAGAAGCACTAGGCTGCGAATCGTCGGGCAGCTACCTAGTGAATCTCTGAAATCTGCTGGAAGCTCTTTGAACCCTCGCAAGCAGGATATGATGCGCCTGAATCTGCACACGGGTTGTAGGGAGTAAAGTGAGTACTTCAACTTAGTGAGTAATAATAATAAATGCAGACTGAGTAATATGAAACCACATAGAGGCACATCAACAGATTATAAAGAAGCAGTACAAGCCAGTAAGAGCAATGAAACAGTGAAAAATAGGTAAAGTCACTTTAGTTCAGTTAAAACTTCTTCGGAATGCCTTTTTAACAGTTAAGCAAGTAAATGACAGGCAACTAGGAAAGATAAACACATAAAGAACCACCCCTCGGGCGCAACACCAACAGAATTAGCCCCTCGGGCAACACATGGAACAATACCAACTTCTCGGGCTATATCTCACATCACAATGGGTACCCGCGCTCATTGGGGGTATGCAGACCCCTGGAGGGGCCCCTTACGTCCCAAGCGCAATATCAAGCCATCTCATGGCATAATCACATAGGCTCTCGGCCTCATATCAACAAGCCTTCTCGTGGCGTACAAATCTCAGGCCCTCAGCCTCATAATTATAATTTGTGTTTCCTCACAACAAAGGCCCTCAGCCTTACTCAGTCAGAATCTCACAAGCCACTCGGGCAACAGTAAAACATGATGCTCAGCCCAAAATATCATTTTAAGTGTTAAAGCAGAGTAAACATGGCTGAGTTATGAAAATAGTAGAACATAGCATAACTGAGTACAAGTATAAAGTCAAAACAGAGAGGAAATATCCATAAAAATCCCCTAAGGGTCCAAATAGTTGGCACGAGGCCCGAAAATGGCATTCATCCCAAAACATAATGATAGCAAATAGTTTTCAATTAAATACGCGGCAAAACAGTCATTCGAGATGGACTAAGTCACAATCCCCAACGGTGCATGACCCCATGCTCGTCATCTAACGTGTGCGTCACTTCAGTATAACACTACGATGTACAAATCCGGGGCTTCATACCCTCAGGACAACATTTACAATCATTACTCACCTTGATCCGGTCCAAAATCTAGCCCGCGATGCCTTTTCCCTCACGAATCAACCTCCGGATGCTCCAAATCTAGCCACAATCAGCACATAACCATTAAAATATGCTAAGGGAACAAAGCTCACTCGAAAATATCCAATTTACATCAAAAATCTCAAAATTGCTCAAACATGGACCCTGGTCCCACATCTCGAAATTTGATAAAAATTATATCAATAGAATCCTCATTTTCTCACAAGTCTACCCATATCAAATTCATCAAAATCCGATCTTAATTGCCCATTCAAATTCTCAAAAAAATTCTCAAACTTTTCTTCCATTTTCCCCTAATTTCCACTCTATTTCTCAAATTAAATAATGAAATTCAAGACTAAATCATGGATTTAAACTAAATATGAGTGAAGAATACTTACCTCAATTGCTCCACTGAAAATCCCCTCAAATTTCACCTTCTCCCGAGCTCTCCAATGGCTTTTATGATATTGGACTTAAACCCTAGATTTTAAAATATAAACTGCCTGCCCAGATATTTCTTCATCATGAACGCGCATATCCCTCGCGTTCGCGAAGCACACAGCTTCATTGACCGGAATTCCTTCTACACAAACGCGAGAACTCTCTCGCGAACGCGATGCACAACAGACTCAACACTTCACGAACGCGATCCCTACAACGCGAACGCGTAGAACAAATGCATTGGGGACCCAGCTACTTCTCTTCCTCTATGCGAATGCGACATAAGCCTCGCGAACGCGGAGAATCACAACATCACAACATTGCGAATGCGACAAACAAAATGTGAACGCGAAGACAAAATTCGTTGCCTTAGAGAACACCCTTCGCGAACGCAAGTCCCTGACCGCGAACGCAAAAACCAAATCGTCTGCAACAAAAACCAGCAAAAACTACCAAGTCCAAAGTCCAAAATTGATCTGTTTAACCACCCAAAACTCACCTGAGGCCCTCGGGACCTCAACCAAACATGCCAACATATCCCATAACATCGTTCAAACTTGTTCCAACCTTCAGAACACTCAAAACAACATCAAAACACCAAAATTACATCGAATTCAAGCCTAAGAAGTCCAAGAACTTCTAAATTCAGCTTTCGATCAAAAAGTCTACCAAACCTTGTCCGAATGACCTGAAATTTTGCACACACGTCACAAATGACACAACGGACCTACTCCAACTTATGGAATTCTATTTCGATCCCTATATCAAAATCTCACCTATCAACCTAAAACGTCAAAATTCCAATTTCGCCAATTCAAGCCTAAATCTTTCGCGGACCTCCAAAACACATTCCGACCATGCTCCTAAGTCCCAAATCATCTAACGGAGCTAACCAAATCATAAAAATTCCAATCCGAGTTCATCTACTAACAAGTCAAATCTTGGTCAACCCTTTCAAATTTCAAGCTTCAAACTGAGAACTGTTCTTCCAAATTCACTTCGATTACCCTAAAAACCAAAATCGAAGATTTACATAAGTCATAATACATCACACGGGGCTAGTCATGCCCGAGAACTGGCGAGCAAAGTGCAAAAGCTCAAAACGATCGATCGGGTCGTTACATCCTCCTCCACTTAAACATACGTTCGTCCTTGAACGTGCCCAGAGTTGTTCCAAAAGCCAACCAATCGCTGAATAACCTTACCATTCACATACCCGGGGGTGATCCCATATCACCCTATCTCATATACACCCAATAACACCATGCAACTGAAATTTCACAATCCAACCTAGTCCATAAACCTTAGAATCACATTTCTACTCCTGAAATCATCCACAAGATCAGAATCTCACATTTATACTCTGAATAAGCCCGAACAAGCTGTAATAACTCATACTTGCAACCTTAGGTGCAATTACATGATATACCACATAACTCAAACACTTGTAGCCATAACTGTTAATCACAACAGCTGCACACAACAACCGAATACCGATTGTAAACCTCTTATCAACTAAAATTTCATTCCAACACTTTCATATACTGCCAATGATAAGTGAAACACGTAGACATACAATAACCATTCCTCAGATCAACCATTCATAAAGCCACTCCTTCTTTGGCAAGGAACCTAGCAATTTCTAAGCCTAACATCGATATTATCCTTCCAACACGCTGAAACCGAATCCATTTGTATTCATTCTAGATCCCAACGATCTCATTTAATCCAACACAACTACTCTAGTGACCTGACACATCAATACAATATAAAGCCACAACTCGTGCAATCCGCACACCATTAAGCAACAATCTGAACGTACTCAACTCGTGAGAATGACTCAAATGAGAGAGTTGTATCGCAAGCTCACCAGTACCACCACACACAATGTTGAGAACCTGTCACACATCATAGAAACAGAACACACGAATCTAACCCGAAGGGTCATACCCCCACATAACCTCGCTACAATGCGCGACCCTATCCAAACACTGGTCCACATGAAACACCTCAAGCCACTATGCTCAAAATTGATAACCACGCACAATTTGATGTCCAAAACCAAAGCAAATCATCAAAATCACGGAGAAGCAATTGACATAACATCACACAACCCGAAAGGACACAACCGATGCGCCATCCGCCAAGCAATACCCAATACTCCTCCCGCTCGAATTCCACTGAGAGACCCCAATAACACTGCATCATATGTGCATATAACCAACAAATTCCAATGCCTCGCAATACGTAAAGGTAACTCATAGATCTCCCCAGATTACTAATAAGCTCAATTACAATCGAATCAACACACCCCTCAACAATACAACTCAGATCCAACCAAGCCGACTCAAGTAAGAACACACATCCACATTGGCCTGCCAACGAACCCCTTATCAAGGAAACCCTGAAGCTGCTCCTTAAAATCCTTTAACTTTGTCGGTGCCATACGATATGGTGTCCGGCATCAAATCAATACTGAAATCAACAACCTTGTCCGGCGACATGCCCGGCCACAAGAAACACATCCGAAAGGTCCCTCACCACCAGAACTGAATCAATGGTAGGAGTCTCTGCACTGACATCCATCACGAAGGCCCAAATAAGAAAAACAATCCTTCCCAGCCATCCGCAGGGTCTTTGAAATATAAAACCACCCTACTAAGACACTCAATTTGTGACATTCCCGGCATAGCCAACATCACCGCCTTAGCGCAATAGTCTAGAATAACATGACACGGAGACAACTAGTCTATACCCAATATCACATCCAAAACCTAACATACCAAGCAACAAGGATCCACTCGGGTCTCCAAACCTCTCAATAGTTACCACACAAGACCGATGCACGCGGTTCACAACCACGACCTAACCTGTCTATGAGAACTCCCAGCTTCCAAATCCATATAGCACATGGATCATCATATCTAATCCCAACTCCACCTGAATATGCAACACACCCCTAATACCCAAACATCCATGAGAGGTACTCCTATAATTCTTATGTGCCACTAAGCAAACTCGAATATCAGCAGTCGATCCAACAAGAGAGAGTCGCGATACCAATGATGTATTATTAACTCAATCATATTGCCCTTTCTAAAACGTATGCCCTTATCACGCCACACAAATTACTAATACCATTTACCTAGTCATCTGAAATTGTCCATGTTGCCAAAGAATTTATGACCTTCCTTCCAGAACTGAACTATGACCTCACACATGCAAATCTCAACCCTACACAACATATCGCATATACTATGCCATCCTATAATAAATATGAGAACTTCATAATCCATTCCGAGCTACAAGCAACTATGTACTCAACCTGCCAAGAACTTTCCATTGATCCCATCTAGAAGAAAATCACCACACATATCATGCTCCTCACACTCGTAGAAAATACGCATCTCTAACCGTGGTAGAAACCATCAAGAACTCTCCGAATTACATTTGCACAAAACTAAACCGTCAGGACTGAATCTTTCTAACTCAACCAAGCTACGCAGGCCACTAAAACCCAAAAGCATTACCGTGAAACACCTGTAGAAACTCATTACCTCGTAAGCATCTAAGGAACTAATCATATCCTTACCATACCGATCTGGCCTACTACCAAGCTATCCCATCTATCCAAGTTCTTTCTGATTTACCTTCAACTTGATATTTCTTCTTACTATAGCACCACCATTCCTCAACCCAGACTCACCACATGAGACCCAAGCATAAAACCACACCGTCTAAGGCTCATAAGCCGCTGAGTACTCTCTTAAATATTCCCAAAAGCACCACGTTCAAAATACCTACCCCGAAGAGACTTCTTGCGAATCCGGAATCATTACCTTCCTAATACTGATATATAGAATCACATAACTGATATAGAAATGATACAAGTCTTGACACCCTCCAATGCAAACCTCAGTTTCTAGCCAAATTATACACTTGAAAATTTCCAATTTTTACATGTAAAATCTTGAACTCATTAGGATCATTCTCGAGAGTCATCCACTCTACTCAAACCACAATTAGACTGATCAAATAAACTAAACAATCGGTGCCTCATTAGCATTCCGACACCGCAGAACGTAACCTCACTTTAATGCAACCAAGCAACTTCCTGTTCTATGCACCGCACATCCTTTACCAATAACCACTCAAGACATTCCGTGATTGTCATACACCTATGAAGTATGACATAACCTTTATTGAAACTTCCTTTACTCGAGCCATCCTCGGTCTCAATCTCCGTAAGCCATAACTGAATCACCAGCACGCCTCAAACTAGAACCAACATAGCACATGACCATGTAATCAACTAATCAATAGCAGACTCTCCCACTTAGCTCGAAGCCATAGATTAAAACACACACAATAACCCATAACGCATATACTCTATTGATGCCATAATACCATAGTGAGATTAAAATCAATCCTTCATAAGCTCGTGGAACACAGACCATCTAGTACTTTAAATTTTCTGCAAATCTCGCATTCACTCTCATCACAGTTAAACCCACTCTCTTAGGCGACCCAAATTCAAATTGCAACACATATATTCCCCTGGTAACAGAGATCTTCCAATAAACGACATAAAGGATTACGCAACTTCAGAACAATCCAAAGGAGATAACCCACCTGTTTCGCCTCAACTAACATCTCTTCATACCCTTCCATCATCATAGACATTACACAGTCACTTGATCTTCCTGAGTCTGAAATCATATCACAACGTGAAGTCCACTTCACTCCCCCAACTAGAAAATATGAAAAGGTTCTTCACACACCCATAACCCGGGGTTATACCTCAAATCACGATGGAAATCAAGCACCTAATAGTTCTTCTATCCTCCAGCAGACCCTTCTCGTCGCTTCCAAATCATATGAATACATCTCGCAATCATAACATACTCATCGCATAGCCATCCAGCCATCACTTCTACTACTAGGGACACTATCGAACATATAAGTTCAAAAACACATGCTCACACAATCAACACCTCGGTGCTCAAGCTGCAGGCAAGACCCGACCTCAAGTCCTCCAGACTGGCCCAACATCAACGCACAGAGATCACATCTCGCCCCTCGATCAGGGAATCACAATCCATCGATGCACATCTGATATTGAGCGTTCATGCGCGTATACGAATGTGTGGAAGGAATTCAAGGAGTTACATTTCAAGCTGAATCAAGGACGCACGATAAGAGTTCAAGAATGTGAAGCTTTTCTTAAAGGTTTTGCAGCCTCCCGAGGATAAGTACAAACGTCTCCGTACCGATCCGTGAGACTCTACTAAACCTACTCATGACTCGTGAGACCTATGTAACCTAGGCTCTGATACTAACTTGTCACGACCCTAAACCCGAACCCGATCGTAATGGCGCCTCTCGTGAAGACAAGGTCAGCCAACACATTCCCAATTCATTTTTAAGCAATTAAGTAATAAAACTAAGTTTTTGACATAATAATAAGAATCCCCAAAAAAAAGGTATTTAATACAGTTACGGAATAGACATAGCCCGACATCGGGGTGTCACCAGTCATGAGCATCTATCATAACAATTACAAGTCTGAAAAGAGTCTACACAACTATTACATAACTAAAACAGAAGAAAATAAGATAGAGGGAGAAGCACTGGGCTGCGAATCGTCGGGCAGCTACCTAGTGAATCTCCGGAATCTGTTGGAAGCTCTCTCAACCATCGCAAGCAGGACCTGATGAGCCTGAATCTGACACGGGGTGCAGGGAGTAAAGTGAGTACTCCAACGTAGTGAGTAATAATAATAAATACAGACTGAGTAATAAGAAACCACATAAAGGCACATCAATAGACTATAAAGAAGCAGTAAAAGTCAGTAAGAGCAATGAAACAGTGGAAAATAGGTAAAGTCACTTTAGTTCAATTAAAACTTCTTCGGAATGCCTTTTTAACAGTTAAGCAAGTAAATGACAGGCAACTAGGAAAGATAAACACATAAAGAATTGCCCCTCCGGCACATTACTAACAGAATCAGCCCCTTGGGCAACACATGGAACAATACCAGCCCCTCGGGCTATATCTCACATCACAATGGGTACCTGCACTCACTCGGGGTATGCAGACTCCTGGAGGGGCCCCTTACGGCCCAAGCGCAATATCAAGCTATCTCGTGGTATAATCATATAGGCTCTCAGCCTTATATCAACAAACCACCTCGTGGCGTACAAATCTCAGGCCATCGGCCTCATAATCATAATCAGTGTTTTCTCACAACACAGACCCTAGGCTTTACTCGATCAGAATCTCACAAGCCACTCGGGCAACAGTAAAACATGATGCTCAGCCCAAAATATCATTTTAAGTGGTAAAGTAGAGTAAACATGGCTGAGTTATGAAAATAGTAGAACATAGCATGACTGAGTACAAGTATAAAGTCAAAACAGTGAGGAAATGTCAATAAAAATCCCCTAAGGGTCCAAATAGTTGGCACGAGGCCCAAATATGGCATTCAGCCCAAAACATAATGATAGCAAATAGTTTTCAATCAAATACGCGGTAAAACAGTCATTCGAGATGGACTAAGTCACAATCCCCAACGGTGCATGACCCCACGCTCGTCATCTAACATGTGTGTCACTTCAATATAGCACTACGATGTACAAATCCGGGGTTTCATACCCTCAGGACAACATTTACAATCATTACTCACCTCGATCCGGTCCAAACTCTAGCCCGCGATGCCTTTGCCCTCATGAATCGACCTCCGAATGCTCCAAATCTAGCCATAATCAGCACATAACCATTAAAATATGCTAAAGGAACAAAGCCCACTCGAAAATATCCAATTTACATCAAAAATTCCGAAATTGCTCAAACCTGGCCCCCGGTCCCACGTATCGGAATCCGACAAAAATCATATCAGTAGAACCCTCATCCTCTCACGAGTCTATCCATATCAAATTCATCAAAATCCGACCTCAATTACCCATTCAAATCCTCAAAAGAATTCTCAAACTTTTCTTCCATTTTTCCCTAATTTCCACTCTAATTTCTCAAATTAAATGATGAAATTCAAGACTAAATCATGGATTTAAACCAAATATGAGTGAAGAATACTTACCCCAATTACTCCACTGAAAATTCCCTCAAATTTCACCTTCTCCCGAGCTCTCCAATGGCTTTTATGATATTGGACTTAAACCCTCGATTTTAAAATATAAATTGTCTGCCCAGATATTTCTTCATCTCGAATGCGGTATATCCCTCGCGTTCGCGAAGCACACAGCTTCACTGATCGGAATTCCTTCTACGCGAACGCGAGAACCCTCTCGCGAACGCGATGCAAAACAGACTCAACACTTCGCGAACGCGTAGAACAAATGCATTGGGGACCCAGCTACTCCTCTTTCTCTATGCGAACACGACATAAGCCTCGCGAATGCAGAGAATCACAACATCACGAACGCGACACATAAAACGCGAACGCGAAGACAAAATTCGCTGCCTCAGAGAAAACCCTTCGCGAACGCGAGTCCCTGACCGCGAACGCGAAGAACAAATCATCTGCAACAAAAAAACAGCAAAAACTACCAAGTCCAAAGTCCAAAATTGATCCGTTTAACCAACTGAAACTCACACGAGGCCCTCGGGACCTCAACCAAACATGCCAACATATCCCATAACATCGTTCAAACCTGTTCCAACCTTCAGAACGTTCAAAACAACATCAAAACACCAAAATTACATCGGATTCAAGCCTAAGAATTCTAAGAACTTCCAAATTCCGCTTTCGATCAAAAAGTCTGCCAAACCTCGTCCGAATGACCTGAAATTTTGCACACACGTCACAAATGACACAATGGATCTACTCCAACTTCCGAAATTTCATTCCGACCCATATATCAAAATCTCACCTATCAACTGGAAAACGCCAAAATTCCAATTTCGTCAATTCAAGCCTAAACCTTCCGCGAACCTCCAAAACACATTCCGACCACGCTCCTAAGTCCCAAATCATCTAACTGAGCTAACCAAATCATAAAAATTCCAATCCGAGGTCATCTACTAACAAGTCAAACCTTTCAAATTTCAAATTTCAAGCTTCAAACTGAGAATTGTTTTTCCAAATTCACTTCGATTACCCTGAAAACCAAAACCGATGATTTACATGAGTCATAATACATCACACAGGGCTAGTCATGCCCGAGAACTGACAAGCAAAGTGCAAAAGCTCAAAACGACCGGTCGGGTCGTTACACAAACAAAATCCAATCATATTGACATCGATAAACGAGTCACCACACGATGATCCGCATTGGTTATTCAAAGATATTTTGTATATTATTCTTTTATGTATATTTTGTTAGTAAATGTTTCATTTTGATAATATTAATATTATTTTATAAAATTATTTATTGAATGACTCGGCATATACGTGTAACGTACAGTGTTATAGCATTTGAAAACCTCTGAGGGAGTAATTTTGAAAGTAAAGTCAAGGAAATCATAAATGGCTCGAAACATAAATCGATGCATTTCACAAATCAGAAAATAAAATCTGATTTCTCTGCTATCATAATAGTTTTATTTCTACGCGACAACGCTCAATGAGTTGGATTTGAGAGAGACGTACCTAGAGTTGGCTGAAATAGGTGGCTTGCTTTGCATGTCAAATTAGTAGACTTTTATCATTTAATACCTCCCCCATAAAATCCAAAATCCATATATACGAGAAAGTAGGGTCAAACTTCAAATTCATTCAAAGAAAAAAGCTATTGAAAATTGGTGGCTGTGAGGGAGGATTTTTCAGCACATGCTCATGCTCATGCTCCACCGCAAGCTGTTAACTTCTCTTAACTGTTCCAGACTGAATATTTTTACTCCTTAGTTTGTTACAAAGCCTGAGTGCATTAACATTGTGATTGGCTACTAATTACTAATAATATTAGTAGGTGCCTCTATGATGTTGAAATGAACGTGTATGTGTGCGCGCGCTCGCGTACCTGCACTTCTACATTATAAATTTAGTTCAAGTAGGTAGTTATTTCCCAGTCATTTCCTCCGTTGTTTGCATTACTCAACAAGTCCAGATTTCTACTCAATTCGTCAGTCTTCAGTTCTGTATTTCACTGTCAACGATCTCTAATCCAGAAAAATTATCAACATTAAAAAACCAAGTCAAGGATTCAAGAATTGAAATAATGCATAATATAAGAAAATACTGGTCCTAGTCTGAATCTTCTCCGTATTTCTAGACTAGAAAATCCACACCCTCTTCCTCAGTTGTATACTAGCCTGTTAAGAGTTCAAAATATCCTATTTTATCTGAGTCTCTAAAATATTTCTTTTCCTATGATTTAATTTTACAGAAGTATAGTACTTATCTTTGATCAGGTACAATGTCACTTAGGATAAGGACTTACCTTCCCAATTTGAAGCAACTGCATTATAGTAATACATTTTAAAAAGGAAAGAATCAACTGTAAGGTATCTTCACAATAGAATATTGATAGCAAGCATGGACTTTTACCAAGTCAACTAACACAACCCACCCCCTAAATACCGAAGACAGAAGATTGATAATTTGTGATATTATATGGAGTAGATTGAAACGTCTCGACCTACCAATTCAGGATTGTAAGGAGATGAAACTGATCCTACTATTCTGTGCCTCACTCTGGTTGTGTTCCACTTTCAGCAATTCACAAAGGAGTGTCCATAATCGCACTTCTAACTTCCAAGTGGGAGTGATTCTTGATTTGAAGTCAGTGGTCGGAAGCATGGGTCTGAGCTGCATGTCCGTCGCCCTCTCTGATTTCTATTCAATTCACAGCAACTACTCGACGAGGCTGTCTCTTCATGTTAGGGACTCTCAAGAACAAGCCATTGAAGCTGCTGCTGCTGGTAAACATTATTGCATATTAAGCACCTACGTCGGATTGCTAACTGACATGGGAAAGAGAAGCTCTTGCCAATTTAAAGAGAACTTACCAACATTGTTTGCCTTGTTGCAGGTCTCAATTTGCTGAAAGATGTCAAGGTAGATGCAATCTTAGGTCCTCAGAAATCAGCTCAAGCCAACTTTCTGATGGATCTAGGAGACAGAGCTCAGGTCCCCATAATTTCTTTTTCTGCAACAAGTCCTTCTCTTCATTCTCGAACTCCTTACTTTGTTCAAGCTGCACAAGGTGATGACACTCAAGTTGGCGCCATTGCTGCCATAGTTAAAACCTTCCAGTGGAGTCAGGTTGTTATGATATTTGAAGACTCAGAATATGGCAGTGGCATTGTTCCCTACTTATCTAATGCATTCCAAGATGTGAATGCTCGCATTTCTTATAAAAGTGTTTTTCCTGTTTCGGCAAGTGATGAATTCATACTCAAAGAACTATACAAGATGATGACTTTACAAACAAGGGTCGTTGTGGTCCACATGTCACATACACTTGGCGCCAGACTCTTTCTGAAAGCCAAGGAAATCGGAATGATGGAGAAGGGCTATGCCTGGATCATCACCAGTGGACTAATGGATTTAGCCTACTTGATGGATTCTGATGTTGCTGAAGCAATGCAAGGGGTATTAGGTGTGAAACCTCTTATACCAAAATCTGAACAGCTCCGGTCTTTCTCTAGTAGGTTGAAGAAAAAGTCCCTTGAGAAAAGTCCTGGCATCGGACGAGCAGATTTGAGCATTTTTGGCCTGTGGGCATACGATACTTTGTGGGCACTGGCTATGGCTGCAGAAAGAGTTGGAGTGAAAGAGCCACCGAAAACTTTAGAGAATTCAACTGTTAATCTCAATGTTTCAGACCTTTTCAATTTTGGGAAATCAGAAGTCGGCCCAAAACTTCTAAAAGCAATATCAGAGACCAAATTTGAGGGGCTTTCAGGGAAGTTCCGCCTTATAGATGGCAAGATGGAGTCGTCATCCTATCAGATAATTAATATGGTCGGGAAGGGACAGAAGGAGGTAGGAATATGGAATCCGTCTCTTGGAATAAGGAGAGAACTGAATTTGAACGCCACAACTCATGATACAAGTTCAAGGGAAAATATGAGGAGTATCATATGGCCTGGTGATTCAACACTCGTGCCCAAGGGATGGGAAGTTCCAATGTCTGCTAAAAAGCTAAGAATTGGAGTGCCAGTGAAAGCTGGTTTCACAGATTTTGTGAGAGTAGTAAAGGACACTCAGGTCAATGCCCCCACTATCAGTGGATTCTACATAGAAGTGTTCAAATCTGTCATGGAAGCGTTGCCATATTCTGTGCCATATGAGCTTGTTCCCTTCGAAAATCCTGATGGCTCTAGTGCAGGGACTTATAATGATCTTATTTACCAGGTGTTTCTTCAGGTAAGCAAGGTAGACTATATTTCCGTCCTCTCCTGAAAAAACAGTTAGTGAACAATTACTAAATTCAGTTAGCAATGATACAATGTATGCAGAACTATGATGCTGCAATTGGAGATATAACTATCACAGCAAACAGATCAAAATACGTGGACTTCACGTTGCCATTTGCAGAAGGAGGAATTATTAGCATCGTACCAATCACGTACGAAGATGTCAATGATATATGGGCTTTCCTAAAGCCCCTAAAGAAAGAACTTTGGCTAACAAGTATAGCATTTTTCTTTCTTACGGGTCTGGCGGTCTGGATACTTGAACATAGGGTGAGCTCTGCCTTTCGAGGTCCTCCTTCTCAACATGTTGGCATGATCTTCTACTTTCCCTTCTCAACGCTAGTATTTGCACATCGTGAGTACAAAAGAAATCTCTCAGATTTTATTTTAAACATTTTCCTATGACAGGGTACAGAACAACTCGTGAACTCACAAATATGTATGATCTGTATGTAGGAGAAAGAATAGTGAACAATTTAGCTCGACTGGTTGTAGTGGTATGGATGTTTGTCATACTCATCCTGAACTCCACTTACACTGCAAGCTTATCATCAAGATTAACCGTACAAAGACTACAACCAGCAATTACAGATGTTAGTGAGCTAATCAAGAATAGAGATTTTGTTGGGTGCCAAGAAGGCTCATTCATAGTGGACTTCTTGATAAAAAAGGGATTTGACAAATCCAGGATCAGGACATTCACTTCCCCATATGACTGTGATGAAGCCTTGTCTAGAGGAAGTAAAAGTGGTGGCATATCAGCATTCTACGATGTCATTCCCTACTCCAAGCTCTTCCTATCCAAACATTGCGACAAATACATGACAGTTGGGCCTACCTATCGCACAGACGGCTTTGCCTTTGTAAGACATTTCATCTCCATCCACGCTGTTCTTGTTTGTGAAGATTAGTTTGTGCTGCAAATGACTATCTCATGCTACTGCATTTAAAATCAAACAGGTTTTCCCTAAAGGATCTCCTTTAGTTGCTGATGTGTCTCGAGCAGTCATAGAATTAACAGAGAATGGGAAGATATTGGAAATTGAGCAACATTGGTTGAGAAATGAACAAACCTGCGCAGGACCAGATGACAATATGAACTCAATCACGATCTCGTTGCAAAGTTTCAAAGGCCTTTTTGCCATTACAGGAGGAGTTACAGCAGTAAGCCTCCTCATTTTTATAGCCAGCTACTTGTACAAGTACAGAGATTTCCACAGAAGAGTATCAAATTCTAGAATCACAATTTGGTCAAAAGTCGTAGCAATTTGCAGACAATTTGATCAGAGAGACCTCTCATCTGGACAACCCCAAGATAAACTTCCAGAATCTGGAATTAGTCCAAATACTTCTTCAGAAAATTCTGTTCAACCACCAGATTTACCAAGAAATCATTCTAACTCCAATGAAATAGTGTCCTCTGCACCAGAAGAGCTGCATGATGCCACTACTGCAACAATTCATTGTTTGAATTTGGAAGACATGTCTGCTGTACAACACCCGGGAGTAATTCTTCCATCTGATAACTGAGTTGACTGTAAAGTTGCACTGTACATACTACCAACTAATTGTGCAATTCTTTGATTTCTTACTTGTTAACATTTTACTTGCCTCATCTTTTTCGACATCTTGTAAGTTCTGATTATAAGGGATAGATGCATCAGATAAGAATCAAACCAACTAAAATGGCTGCATTTCTCCATACGCTTCAAATTATTAGCTTAAATTCTTCGAATTTACATAACTTTCAATCTCCATATTTGATTTTGGATATTTGGATTTGGGTTGTGCCTCCCCCCCCCCTCCCCCTTTTTTAACCCTATTGTCAAGACTTCATTCCTCAACGTAAGGGGATATATAAAAGTTAACGTCGATAAACACTGTTGAAGTCAAATGTCATGCACAAAAATGCACCACTTGGGAGATACAAGCTATGTTGCTCGGACTCTTCGAAAATATTGCCGGGTGCGTGTCGGATTCTCCAAAAGCAGTGTATTTTTGGAGAATCCGACACGGATGCGACAGTATTTTGAAGAGTCCGCGCAACATAAGATACAAGTTAACGTCAATAAACTCCTGTTGAGTACTGCATCTTGTGTAGGTGACCCTACACGGTAGGATTGCAAACTCCATGTTGAATAATGAACTTGGAAAATACTAGGTAGTTGGAGTCTTAAGTAGCTCCAGATTAGCCCTTTGACATTTTCACCTTGTTGTACATGTTTTCCAACTTTGACAACATGAACCTTGGAAGTAACGCTCCTCAAATCTATAAAAGTTTCAAGACGCGCTAAATATAGAATTTAATTTAATTTTTTTTATTTTAAATTATACTTTTATTAAGGATTTAAGCCTTGAGTTACTTTTCTATTTATAAATAATTGAATATACAATTAGGGAAATGTTATTAATTTTAATATTATTAATTTTTTTAAAAGTGGGTATCATTAGTTATTAGTTAAATTTAAAAAATAAAAGGAAGAAAAGAAAAAGGGCTAAAAGCCCCTAGAAGGGCTGTGGAAAACAAAAAGGCCCCAAGCCTCAAAGAGAAACAGAACGTTCGTTCTGTCATTATCAAAAACGACGGAAGGCAAAAGCTTAGACGGAAAAGAACAGTTTGCTCACGAAACAGAGGCTTCTTATCGCGCAGGCAACGGAAAATCTAGGGTTCTTTACAAATCACTAATTCTTGAACTCAGGTATATAAAATTCCCTATTGTCAATTACCCTACAGTAGTAATAGGTAAGAACTAAATAGTTATTCTCTTCTTTCTCTATATCAACAGTAAAGTTCCGCGTTTAGGTGCGAAACTTTAAAATTAATTAAAATACACTCGTTGTTGTAGAATCCATTGTTTGACTGGTGTCAATTGGACTGGGGCCTACGTATTGGCTCTAGAAGTTTTGAGGTGAGTTGATATAACTCTTTACTAAAGTGGTTTAACTCACAAAAGCATGCACACAAGGTGTTTGATGAATTACATAAAAGAGTTAATATATACTTAATTGGAGTAGTAAGTACCTATTAGCTTAGAATTATTTTCTAGCTAAACTTTAGATGATTATTTGGATGTACGTGCATAAATTTCAGATTTTTATGTTATTCTTATATGCCATTTTCATGTTGAAAATTCATGAAGGATCAAGAACCTTTATAAATACTTTTGAATGTTTACTTCATTCTTATGTCATGCCTTACATTTAAGGATATCAGTATGAGTATGTATAAAAGATTTAGACTTGAAAAGTCACAAGAAGAAGTTTTAAAAAGAAAAGATTTTTGGGAGTATCCTTTATTCTGAGAAGGGGTCATCGTCCAGGCCTAGGGTCTTGACCAAGGCGTTGACTTCCTGAAACTACTTGTGCCAAAGTAAGGAGCACACGAGCCGAGGGTCTCGTTGTTGAGAACTTACTTAGCCATGCTAAGGTATGAGACATGAGCGCTGAGAATCATGAAGCGAGTGGCACCTCGTGGATTGGGCCTATTCGATCAGGTTGGGATCGACCCCGTGCCGATCACACGGTGACTGAGACAGAATTAAGTCAGGATAGTTGGAACTCCCAAAGTATAAAGTGAAGTATTTTTTTTTATAAGAAAGAAAAAGAAAAGAATTTCTTTTAGAATATTCATAAACTGCTATTATGCAATTATTTAGAATTATTCTTATAAGCCTTATGTTTTACATGCATTTAGAACTTTTGCTCATAATGTATATGTTATTAAAGTTTCTCCCCTTGTTGTTGAGACTCACCGAGTACAATGGATGGTATTGACGTTCTCTTTTGGGAACCTATGTTGGTCTGCGGTACAACGTAGGAACCGGATTTGCAGGCGAGCAGGCTACGAGTTAGGACTTCCTTCTCTTCCAGTGCTATTGGTGAGCTCCGCTTTTGTTCGTGGAGTATTTCTTAGAGTCATCTTTATTTAGTTATTTCTTTGTTACTTAGAGAACTGGCCAGGAAATCTCATGTCCTGAGCAGTGCGTCAGTTTATCAGTAGAGGCTTCATAGACATAGTCGTTGGGTTAAGATTCAGATGTTTTTTATAATAACTTAGCAGTATTTCATTGGTTACAATGAATAAAGTTTTGGAGTTGATTTGTTTAAATGTTTAAATTAAACAAAAGTATTTGGTTAGAGTATTGCCTTGTTGCACATAAAGTTTGGAGTTATAGTAGATTTGATAAGCAGAGATGGTTCGCTCGGTCATGTTTAGTGATCGAGTGCCGGTCCCAACTTGTTCAGAAAATGGGTCGTGACATTGGATGACCATGAAATCCAGGCTCACTACGTTAGTTTTTCCCACTTCTAACTGAAAGATTGGTTCACAATTCAATGGTAAGCCGATTTGCCCAGAAAAGAGAAACAGTCATATATAAAAGCCTATTGATAAAGGCAAGGAAATTTTGTAAATAGGGATATGTCTTTAACATAGTAGATCGCTAAGAATTGCAAAAGGAATTGCTTTTTGCCTGAGAATAAGATTAGCTAAGATGAACAGTCTCAGCAGTAAGTTATCTTTAGTTTTCATCCATGCATACATGATGGAAAAAACATTTACAGCTACAAGGCAAACGCCTTCTCTTCCCAAGCTGCAGTAGTGTAAATAGATTTCTACCATCCTCTACCAATAAAAAGAGACTGAACCTAACAAGGATTCAGAAATCAAATACAAAATTAGGACCAAGTCTAGTGTACCTAGAACACATCAGAGTTTACATGGAATGGCCTCTGATTGATAGCTGCTAGTACTTGCTTCTTATACTCGAACTGGACCTTGTTAATTGCTTGACCACCTCTCTCATTGTCGGTCTTTTGCTAACTTCCTTCTCTGTACATCTAAGAGCCAGTGAAAGCACTTCAATTACTTGTTCCATGATATTTGAGTCTATGAATTCATCCAAAATGCTTGGATCCACAATCTTCTCAATTTCTTGAGCTTCTGCCCAAACAGACCTAGCCCAACTCACAATATCTGTACCCCCATAAAGTGAAGGATCCAAGGCCTTCTTTCGAGTTATAAGTTCCAACAGGACAACACCATAACTATAAACATCTGACTCCTTGCTCTTTCCAGCTGCAAATGCAGTCTCTGTAGACAAAACAGACAAGACATAGATATATTATTTTTTACAGACAACGAGGTCTCTAAAGAGAGGACAAACTGAAAGGCTGTGTGAGCAAAAATAAAAATTATGAAAGTACCTGGAGCCATGTATCCAACTGTACCCTGGAGGGTATTGGAGGGGGAAATTGCAGCAGACTGATCCAGAAGTTTTGCAATGCCAAAATCTGATATGTGAGGCTCCAGATCAGAGTCCAACAAGATATTCATGGGCTTGATATCTCGATGCACGATGGCAGGATCACAGTCAAAGTGGAGATATGACAACCCTTGAGCAGTTCCAATAGCAATACGGTACCGAACTCTCCATTCTAATGTTACAGGTGGATTAGTCTCATGAAGAATATCATGAAGGCTCCCGTTCTCCATGTAATTGTAAAGAATCAGTCCATAATCCTTTCTCAGCCAGAAGTCTTCTAATTTGACAAGATTACGGTGCCTAACCTTTCCAATTGTCTGAATTTCTCTAACCATACTTGTCCTTCCATCCTTTATACCAACAGACACCAGCTTTTTCACAGCATACGCTTTCCCTGGACCCAAGATGGCCTTATATACAATTCCATGTGCTCCCCTCCCAATGACATACTTATCATTTAGGTTCTGTGTAGCTTCCAATACTTTGTTAAGCAGGGACGAAGCACCTTCTTGAGCAAATATTGCAACTTCTTTCCCAGAATTTTTGCGCCACTGAAGCATGTAAGCAATTACTAGGAATAAGGAAATGGTAAACAACAGTACCCCAACTGCAATCAGTGCCGTTGCTGGTCCACTTAGGTGTCTTCCATTGTTTGATTGAAGATTACAAGGCCGTAGAGTGCTATTCTCAGGGCAATTTGAGCCTTCTTCTGGATTCCAGTGCACGCAAAGGCCCAAGTTTCCCGAGAAAGAGGAAGGAGTTGAGTTTAAGAACTTCATCAGATTTGCCGGCACTGGACCAGAAAAGAGGTTGTGTGATACATTGACGAAGATCAAGGAACGCATCCCATCAAGAACTCTTAAAGTTCCAGAAAGATTATTGTCCGCTATATCTAACTCCTCCAGGAAAGTAAATTTCCCTAGCTCTGCAGGAAGTTCACCTGCCAACCTGTTACTACTCAGATTAAACGACCTTAGTGTTTCTCTTGATGCAGTCGCAATTGCTGAAGAAATGTCCCCACCGAGTGCATTTCCACCAAGCTGCAGCACAGAGAGCTTCTTGAGTTCAAACAAGGAGGTTGGAATACCTCCTGAAAGATCATTCTCATTCAAACTCAAAATGGTTAGCTCTCTAAAGCTTCCGAACGTGGATGGGATCGAGCCACTCAACAAATTATGACTTACGTCAAGCTTCAACAGTCTCTGGCAGTTTGAAAGTTGAGTTGGCAGTAAACCGTCTAAACTATTATAAGACAGATCCAAACTCTGGAGGTTAACAAGGTTTGCCAGCTCCGGCGGTATAAACCCTGAGAGCTTATTCATTGATAAGTCAATTGATGTAACATTGCCAAGATTTGCCAAACTTGGGGGTATTTTACCTCTGAAGCCATTCTCACTGAGATCCAAGAAAATAGGATTTGTGTTCTTAACAAAATCTGGAATGGCACCTGAGAGATTATTCTTTTTGAGAATTACTCTGGTCAAAGTAGAACACTTTCCTAATTGAGAAGGAATGCCACCTTCAAGATGATTATAACCTAACATAAGCTTATTCAGTTGCTTGCCAAAACAAAGATTTGGTGGAACAGGACCTGAAAAGTTGTTGTTGGTGAAATCCAGCAGTGTTAGACTGCTGTTAATCCCCAAACCTTGAGGTATAACTCCAGTAAACTGGTTTTCAAATAAGGATATGTTCCTCAACTGTTCCAACTCGGTCATTTCAAGAGGTAACTCCCCGGTCAGGTTGTTTCTGTAGACGAGAAGATTTTGAAGGCTTTGAATCTTCCAAATGCTGAGGGGAATTTCACCACTCAAATTGTTGGAATACAAAGAGAGATTCTGCAACTGACTGAGAGACCCTAGTTCACTAGGAATTTCACCTTCCAGTTGGTTTTCCGGTAAAAGTAATTCCAGCAAGGCTTGACACTCGCCCAGCTCAGGCGGTATTTTTCCAGAGAAATTGTTGTCATTAAGGTAAAGCTTCTCCAACTTTGTGAGCTGGCCCAGAGAAGCAGGAATAGGGCCACTTAAACCAGAAGAGGTAGCAGCAAGAACTGTTAGGTTACTACAATGCCCCAAACCTTGTGGAAGTCCTCCATTAAAATGGTTGTATGACAAGATCAGATTGTCAAGATATTTGCAGTTACCCGAACCGAAAGGTATACTACCTTCTAGTCTATTATTGCTTACATCCAAATAAACAAGGTGTACTAGCTTATCTAAATGCTCAGGCAAGCTACCAACTAACCGGTTATCATTCAAATACAACTCTTCCAAGTTAGTACAGTTCACTATAGAGGAAGGAATAGGACCTGATAACTCATTATCATAAAGATAGATAGACAAAAGTTGAGTCATGTTACCAATGCTGGATGGAATGGGACCACTTAACTTGTTACTGGTAAAGTAGATGGTCTCCAAGTGTGGGATAGTAAACAAGGAATCGGGAATATTACCAGTCAATGAATTTGAGAACAAGCTTATGTAGGTTAAACTCTGTAAATTTCCAAGATTCTGAGGGATTTGTCCAGTGAAGGCGTTGTAGGACAGATCCAAGTAATCAAGAAGAGTGCAATTGCCGAGCTGGGGAGGAATGGAGCCGGAGAATGTATTAACGCCCAAATCAATGGTAAGCAAGTGCTGCAAGTGACCAATCTCAGGTCCCAATTGGCCAGAGATTCCATAGCCAGACAGGTTGAAAGATGTGATAAATTGTTTGCGATCACATTCAACACCAACCCAAGAACAAGGAGTGGAATCAGAAGCATTCCAAGAAGAGTTAATAGCTGAGGGTACAGTAGTTCAGTGGCTAAGAAGGGAAAGTAGAGCTGTGCCATCAGAGCTAAGAGCATAAACAGACACAGAGAAGCAGCAGCAGTAGAAAAAGATGAAATATTTAAAAGCAGTATTCATAATTTGAACAAGAAGAGTAAGAGAGTAACACTGCTGTTAAAAAATAATTGGGGGTGTGGGTGTGGGTGTGGGTGTGAGTGTGGGAATGAAGAAGAACAAGGCGGTTGTGAAGAAATTTGAAGTGTAGTTTAAGGAGGGGAAAACAAATGATGAAGTAAGCTCTTCTTCTTCATTTGGAATTTTGTAGAATAGTGTGTTGGTCTTCTAATAAGTGTGAAAGGAAATGGGAACACGTTGAAAAACATAAAGGGCTGTCAAAGGGATAAATATGAACTCAACACGAGTGGAGTTTTAACTACCCTAGTGGACGTTTGGACTTCTAAAATTCTAAAAAATGATAGCCGCAGCTGAGCAGGATCCAAAGCCTAGGTTGTGGCCCCTACTAGGGGTAGAGCCCAACTGGAGTAGCACCGTCAACTACGCTAAAAAAAAATTCCAAGCGAAAATGGTATTAAAATTTAGAGTTGTGTTTGGACATGAATATAATTTTAGGTTTGTTTTTGAAATTTTTTGAATGATTTGAGTGAAAATTTTAAAAAATAATATTTTGGAATTTTTTAAATTTAAAAAATACATTTTTAAATAAAAATTAAAAAAATTATAAATAAAATTCTCCTTTCGGGAAAAAAGTGAAAACTTTTCGGGGAGAAGGGAAAAAATTTCTTATGTCCAAAGTCCAAACTGAGGAAGTTGAGGTCGAATTCTTTATTCAGTAAATCATACCTTAATAAAGAAATGGTCCACTGCTTACCAGAAATGTTTCTGCCGGACGTGGCCCACCATCTTCTTTTTCTGCCGAATAGCACTATTCTTTCTTCGTGGACTCTTCATTGACCTTCTTTTACCCAAATTCCATGTCCGACGACGAAGACCTCCTACCGGCAGCTACCGCCACCCACACACCCACTCAGTGTCCCGATAGTTATGAGGCAACTATAATGTAATTATTATTTTATACAATAATTACTAAGAAGGAAGGCATAATACATACTACATAAATACATAGATTTTTCCTTAACATAATGCAATCGCTGTAATTTAATATCACCAATCACATGATGTATAATATATTAGTTATACTGTTTTTTTTTATACAACCAACGAAAAATTTTATTATATCATGCAAAACTTTATGCTGAGTTCAATTATTCAGTTATTACTATATAATCAACCGACCGGCAATGCATGAGCTCCCACCTTGTGTACAAAGTTACAGAAAGACTTGTATAAATATGTACTATGGTCCATAAGTCATACAAATCATTGTTGTTGGTAATTGCTCATGAAGCTGCTAACTTTCATGTAAATATTGGATATGAGTAAATTTTGGCTATATGTAATTGTGTGTTTCATATCTGAAAGTATCGTTTTGATGTCCCATATGTTTGTACATTACCTATGTTTGTATTAGCTGAATTTTCTGGCAAACTTTCCGCTGTCCTATATTTTATTACAGATTTGATCTGCTTTTCTACAAATGGGATTACCATTATTTTGCTTATGGTTGACTTTGAAATTCACTTCCTGTAAACTAGTTTTGCTTAAAAAGTTTCACCACCTAGTTTCGCAATAACAACTTCAATATTCTCTTCTACCACACTAAATCATATGAAAATCGAATTACTATTTCAAACCGGACATAAAATTGAAACAAAATGAGAAATACAAACTGACAGGCCTAAATTGTTTTTTTTTTTTTTTGCTTCTTATCTTCTTTGGGCCCTTTCCTTCTTCAATATTTGTCCTTTTACCGGGGAGAATTTTCTCCAAACGGTAACCGGTTTAATGGATCGGATAAGTACTTCCTCCACACTCCACAGGACGAAGTTGTTGAGAAAACATGCCATAAATTCTTTTCTAAAAAGCACCAAAGCCAAAATAACATAATTGTAGTATTTTTATAGTGCGCAATCAGACGGGTTCATAATTCTGATTTATAGTATTCTTAACAACCGCGTTGGAGAAAATTACTGCTCTCACCAAACATAATCATTTGCTTTCACACTACGAAGAAAGCAAACAAAGTTGCCGTTTGCCATGACATGCGATAGAAAGTTCGCCGAGTGTCCATCAATCTCGCTGTTGACTGCATTAACTCTCTGGAGATTATCTTTCCAGTCCCTCCCACCAAATGACCCCCAAATATGCAAATATTAACCAATGAAATAAAGCTATTCGGTCAGCGCCTTTAAAAGTAGAAATACTGGCTGATTTGGATTTCCTAATTCCTACAAAATCCTTTAACTATTTCTTTCCAAAGTCACTCAACTCTAATTGTTACAGATCATATATCCAACCAGTCAACTATGTAAAAAATTTCCACGAATCAAACTTTTGTTTGCAATTAGAGTTGGCTGAAAAACCTAAAAGGAAACAGGCAAGAAAGCTCAAAGCTACCACACCAGCCTGAAACAAAAAAGAACCAGCTTCTCGCGGGGTGCCGCATCAACATCTATAACATGATGTGCACATTCTGCAAGCGGAACAAAATACCTGGACAAAGCAACTCCAGCAATTGGACATCCCCAAATAAAAGGAAGCCCCGTCTTTTTGCACAATTACCTGCATAACACAAGCACAATGCTATTTCCAGACAATCCAGTCGTCTAGGATCTGAAACATGGATGTTATAGTGTTATCATCAGTTTGCATTATGAGGTTAATGGAGTGACTGACAACCCTAACCAGAGAGAGTTGAGATGCATGCTAACCGCATTATGATCTCACTTTATGATGCACATTTTATTTTATTCCACACATAGTATGATGATAAGGTGCTAAAGAAGTTAGACTTGAGGGTTAAAAACATATCTTAGCACTAAAATATATTCCGCAAAGCAATTCTCAAAATGTAGTATAGCATGTGACATAATAGACCAACAAGATTTAACACCAGAAATTAAATGCATCCTTCCTATGACATGTCATAAAATGTGAACCCTGAATAAGCTGACAAATTTTGAGATGACCGTGCTTCAAATGCATGTCTTGGATAAACTATGATATGATCCAAAAAGATGTTCATGTCAAGATGCTAATGCTCATGACTTGATGATAGCAAGGATGCATGCAACAGCTGCATGATGTGTTTGTATTTGGCAGAGCATAGAGAACAGAATACATCCCCTGCAGCTACTGGTAGGTAAGAGGCGGAGGAGCTCCATTTGCATTAGGGGCAGCAGCTGGGTGGCCATCCTTCCTTTTCCCAAATGGATTCTTTGAATATGTAGTTGAATATTAAGGAGAAACATGGCCATCCAAAGAATGTTGTGTTAGATTATACAATTTAAAACTCAGATGACTAAAAGGAGTACTTCCCATGAGATGGTGACTATACATTTGTAGTATAAAGTGCCTTATCTTACTCTCTACATATAGACCTACATAAGTATTTGGGAAAAGGCTATAAATAAAGTTTGTGGTTCTAAAAACATAACCCTTTCTCAAAAGTCACATGCAGAGGTAGATAAAGCACTATCATCATCTTCTCTTTTCATTTCGGATGTCAAAAAGGACTAGTGTCATCTCAGGGAAGAAAAAGAAAAATGAAAAAAGTTTTAGAAGGTTGGCAACAAAATTTTCGCAGGAAGAACAAACCAACATCAGCAATAAAACATTAGTCAGGTCTCATCCTGTTAACAGCAATCTCAATGATATTTCAAAACAGATGATTATCCAATTTTCTGGAAGCTCCAAGCTCCCAATACCAAAGGGAAAACACTTGGAAGTGTTTTGAAATCTCAATGATATTTCAAAACAGATGGTTATCCAATTTCTGGAAGCTCCAAGCTCCCAATACCAAAGGGAGCTTCAGCATGCAAATATTGCCCCTTCAGTGTCCCAACTCAGGATAATTTTGTTCAAAAAGGTTGTATCTGCAGAGGCACAAAGCCCACAGGATACTGCCCCAACACCAAGTCCAAGTCAACACTTGGAAGTGTTTGATTTTTTTTATATTAGAAAAAAAACTCAACACTTCCAAATCGGCAGTCAGATTCAGACTGCTAAAACAACAGTGGCAGAAGCAAGAGAAAGGCACGATTTAAAAATATCAAGCTCCAGCAGATGAGACAGCTAAACAAGAATAAAGGATATTGAATTCGCATGCCAACTGAACCAGAGCTCGGTATGACAGCACCCTGCAAACTGTGATGGACATTGGTGGCACTATTCACATCCTGCATATGCCAGACAGAAGTTGATGATAACATGAAGTAGGAGCATAAATTATGCACACAATCAAAAAAACGCATAAAAAAGGACCCCAGACAGGCAAGGAACTTACTTCAAATTCAATGAAACACACCGTATGTCTTTCCTGTCTCAAAACCTTCATCTGTTTAAAACCAGGTTGTCTGGTAGTACATTAAGCAAATGAATAGATTAGAAAATAGTTAAGACAGAAAAATAAGAAACAGTCAACTTTTGCATAAAAGCAATAGTAAATTGCAGAGCCGTACGCGCTGAAAAGGCCTCTCAGCTCTTCCTCGTTTATATTCTCTCCAAGATTGCCAATAAATAGGGTATTGCAAGGAGGGTTATCTTTAGTATTCTACAAGAATGCAATAATAGATCAGTGGACACAGCAAAATACAAACTATATCAAGCATGATGCATTAATCTTTAGAACGAACATATACTGCACAAATGCTACATCCCCCAGCTGGATAAAGCATAACACTGTCCCACCAATTTCAGCAGTAACACAGTCTCAAAAGAATCAGCAGAACCACAGATATGAAGGAAGTCAGATCCAACCAACTTGACAATAAAAATAATATTCTAGTCCTAAATGCATATGCCATAGTAAACCCAAATCAAAAACAGTAAGAACAAAACCTAAAAAGGAAACATAAACAAAAAGGCATGCAGGAAAGATGTCAACCGTTAGTTAACTCTGGAAAATTTTCAAATCTAACACAAATGACAAAGTTAGAGACATGCATGCATCACCTGGATTGGCACATAACTGCTTGGTGCTGGCACAGGAGCAGGTGCAGGCATTGGCATGTGAGGAACAGGGTAGCCTCCATATGGATCGTATGGTGGAGGAGCTTGAGCGAGATACCTGAGAGACAAGAATCATTGTACTTTTTTAGTTTGGGGGTTTGGGTAGGAAATAAAGGAGATACAACCATTAACTACTAAATAAAGGAACCATTAACCTCCTTTCAACTTTCATTTCTTTTTTCAAAAGAAAGAAACCAATGAGGAACTTGATTATACTACTCCAGGAATTAGCTCTATGTTGTGAGAACAATCAATCCCTATCAGGCTATCACTATCACACTTTTCATCATGGAGTTCGTCTTAAAACAAACATTTTACATTTAGAAAAACTCTTACCCATGTGGTCCCCAGACAGGTGCAGGGGGAGGGGGGTGGAAAGGAGAGGGACTTGAATAACCAGAGTGTGTGTAATCACCCCCAGTACGCAAACGTTTACTCTGGTCATGTGCATTTGAATCAACTACAATCCCTGCAACCAAATCAAATAAGAGCTTCAGAAATGTAGAATTGTTATCATAAAAATAGTAGAATCCCGTGTAAACATAGTTGTGAATTGTGATAACTATAAACAAGTAAATAACAAGAGCTTCAGAAATGGAGATCAATAAAAATAAGAAGAAAAAATTATTAAGCCATTAGGGTTTCTTTATGTATCTTGATGTACTATCTAAAGATAAATCCTGCCCTTATAGGTTAGCAGAAAAGCGAGAAATCTTCCAACTTGCAATCGAATTCATGTAAGCATTAGGTAAGATGATTACAACAACAAGGACAATACATTTTTTTTAAAAAGAGTTAAAGAGTATCTGAGGCACTAAAAGATCACATACAAATTAGGAAAATTAAGAAAATTTGCAAATAGTGGAACAAAACCAATAGAAAATTAGAAACCAGAAAATTCCATTTGAGGAGCTACTCAAAGTTAATGTGCTCCAAAGTATTGCCCTTTCCTTTCTTTTCTTTTTAATCAGTAAAGTGCTCCAAAGTATTCCTGTTTGCGTTGCTTAACACTATTGTGAAATTATCCAAGCAAGGTGAGTAAGCAGTTTTCACAGGGAAACTCGTATTTTGACTCTAGGAACCGTTTGCACCAAGGTTTATCCTCTGCAACAATAGACATAGCCATTTTCCGCATCACAAATCTTACCCTCTAATGTGGCTGGGTGGAACGGGTGCAGGAGGAAGAACAGGGAAAGCCAATAAAAGATTTTAATTCCCTAATCTCCTGACGGAGTGGTTAAGATACTGCTTGACATTCAAACAAAAGTTAGTTGAATTTTCACCTACTACCATCCCTAAGGAAATCTCATGTAAGTTACTTAAGTTCTTTCCGTCGGATATCTACTCAAAAGAACAAGGTTGACCCTCCATGTACATATAGCCTTCTCCAAGCAGTGTCCTAATATCCAGCACACAATCCCACACGAATTTAAACTAGAGATTATCAACCAAAGCAGTTCTAGATATGTAAACTCAAAACAGTCCACAACACATCTCTCTGAGTAATTACTAGCCAGCACTTACCACATACAATAGCTTGCTCTTGTAAGATTTATGTGAAAAGCTAAGCCACCTTAAAAAGAAACAACAGTCAAACTCTTATTTTCTTTTCTTTTTTTTAATATTAACAGTCAATTAGTCTTCTCAAGCACCTTAAAGTTTATGGTTACATAAGCACATGCTGTCAGAAATACAATGGCCCATAGACTTCCAACTGACAATCGCTTACCATTTACTCTGTTAGAGTAACACATTGGTTGTGGATGGGGTATTTGGTCATAGTTTTGGGCAATCATCACCTCAAGGTCTAGCTTTTAGGAATGAGTTAAGCCCAGGAGTCTTTACATACTCAAATAAAATGGAGTATGTACTTATTCTTTGGAAAATGACAGTTGGATAGATAATATCATACATTGAGTTTCCACGGTTTCGACAAGGTGGGTTGCTCTGATGGTAAGCACCCTCCACTTCCAACCAAGAGGTTGTGAGTTCGAGTCACCCCAAGAGCAAGGTGGGGTTCTTGGAGGGAAGGATGCCGAGGGTCTATTGGAAACAGCCTCTCTACCCCAGGGTAGGGGTAAGGTCTGCGTATACACTACCCTCCCCAGACCCCACTAATGGGATTATACTGGGTTGTTGTTGTATTAGTTAGTTTCACAAATACACCCCCCCCCCCCGAAAGACTAAGAGAATAATCCTAAATGACTTCTCAATCGCCTTTGTGAACATCCTCTACAACATTTCACTCAAGCATGGGCTTATTGGAGCTCCTCAAACAAATCCACCAAAGATAGTACCCCAATTTATAATACTTGCTTTATTTAACCAAAGAAAGTAAGCTTCTTTTTTTCTGCAACACCTCGATTATATGAATATGAATTTAACTTTTTCAATAAAAGCACAAAGCTAAAAAATGATAACTTGAAGAATAAAAAAGCACCTCTTTTGACAAAGAGATTCTTCTTTGCCATCTCCGTGTGCAGAATACATTTGGCCTCCGTGTCAAAACACAAACCCTAAATCCATCCAAGAATGAATCCATGCAAAATTAAGACGTTTATGGCGGGAAATAATCTCCATAAAAGTATAATGAAAAAAGACCTGAAGGGCGTCCTTGGCACCGATAGCGAATTGATGGTTAGAGAATAGGGCAAACCCCATGGGAACTTCGCCTTTGAAATTGACCTGAGATGCTTCATAACCTGGTAACCACCTCATAAGGTTGACCAATTCTCTCTCCTTTACGTCCTGCGGTAGCCCAGAGATGAATATTGTCCGTACCTGAAAATGCCAGCACACATAATGAATCAGAACAATGGCGGATAAAGCGCGAGTTTGAATGTGTGAGGATATGCGTGTTTACCTCGTCGATAGGCATTGAGGGAGGGTGGTGATGTGGCGCAGCTGCAGCAGAAGCAGGCGGAGGGCCTGGAGCTGGAGGCCATTGTTGGTGGTATGGGTGAATCCCAGTACCGGCCATCTGCAATCGATGAATCCTTTTGCTCAAAGCTCAATTTCAATGACAGCGCTATAAATCTAAACCCTAGAACGAGGGATTTGGGAATTTGGGGTAATAAGAAAGACGACAAAGAGAAAGTGTTTTTTTTTTCTTTTTCTTTTGGGTGGAGAATGGTCTTCGTTAGAATAAAAAAAAAAAAACGTCCTGGCGACCTTCCGTAATTATATACTGTGTTATGAGGATTTACAAGCAATTAGAATGATGTTTATGCTATAATTACCTAGTGATGGATGTCCATGACTCTTAAAGGAGTAACATTCACTGCTCTTTTCCATTATTTTCATAACTTGGTATACATATTAAGATTCATGATGGAACTCTCGTACCTCCATAACATCCCCATAATCTTATTCCATAATCTCAAATGTTTAATGTTATGTTTATGACATCCTTTTGTATACTTCTATGTAATACTATAAATAAATAGAGGATGAGAAGTGATATTGTATACATTTGACATACTTGAGTACATTGAAGAAATAGAATCTCTCCTCTCTTTCTCTTTATATCTTTTATCTATTTTCTTGTTTTATATTATTACTTTGAGCTAAGTTTTGTAACATGTTATCAGCAAGAATATAAACACCGAGTGGATGAGCCTTTATTTATTTTTGTTCTGTCGCCGTTGGATTCCTGCTCTAGGCACTCCAGTTTCATTCCTAGAAAAATACAAAGGTAACACACGTTATGGTGAGTTATGGTAAAAGTTATGGAATGGTTAGAACCATTAATTAAGGTTTGTTTCTTTTAACACTGAGACTTCTTTCACCATTGGTATTGTTTGTCGATGCTGTTTGTCATCGTATGATTTCTTTTCTTCAAATTTATATTTTTTGGGACTTTCGCTTCTAATGGGTCAAATAAATGACCGAATATAATCTTTCAATAGGTTATAAGTATTATTTTACAATACTAGTTATGTAACATGTCAAATCACATAGTTAAATTGTTACAAGAATTGCATGATATAGACCTTAGTGTAATAAAAGTATTCATATTAACCAGTATAGTTGCTACATGCATTTAGTACATTTTAAGTCATGCTAATTAACATGTATAATTTCATGATGTATACCATCACTACTACAAAAAAGGTCTTTGGCGGCAATAAAAAAGGGAATTAGCTGCAATAACAATAGCCGCTACATTACTTACCGGTCATTGATCTTTAGCCGTTGAAGCCAGGGTCGCTAAAGCCTTTAGCGGCATTTATCACAAAAGCTGGTAAAAGGTATGACTTATTGCCGCCAAATATAATTTGCTTTAACAACAATTGTTTGCGACTATTATAATGCATGTTAAATCTAAACTAAAACAGCTGCTAATGCTTTTTTAGTGTCCATTTTTATAGCCACTAAATTCAAAGAAAAATTGTCGCTAAAAGTCCATACCTTTAGTAGTAAATGTTTTGTGGCAATTAAAATGACTATAATATCCCTTCTGAAAACGTATTAGTATGCCCATTTAGTATTCATTTTAATGGCTAGTAAATTCAATTAAATTGCCGCTAAAAGTCATCTTTAGCAACAATTATAATGGCTACAATATCCCCTGCGGAGATATCACAATTTGCCCTTTTATAGTCCATTTTTATAATCGATAAATTCTGTTAAATTGGCGCTAAAAGTCACAAGCTATAATGACAATAGTTTAGCCACCATTAATAATAGCTAATACATTCGTTCAAACAAGGTTCCAAATAACAAAACATACTAATATTAATTCATAAAAACATAATGTATCTCATTAAATTTTAACAAACAAAAGAAAGTACTAATCCAAAATATTACTACCACAGTAACTCAAAAAAACTTATACTATTTGAAGTAAATAGCTAATGTCATTATATGACTAATTCCAACGAATAATAATCTTCAAGTAATATTTGCAAATTTTCATCATATTGAAATTTTTGACCAGCTAAATTATCGATCATCAGACTGTATGACCTGAAATTATAAAATAACTATGTCAATAGATGAAATATATGAGCATTGTAGATGTACGCATAAGCAAGCAAATCTTCTTCAACTAGTAGTCACTAAATATAAAAGGAATGCAAGCTAGAGATGATCACACCAATGTAGAAAGCAAAAATATATAAAATTTATGCAAGACTTGGCGGGATTTCACTTAAGAAGAAGCTATAGATCTTCTGTGAACCTCAATTTTTGTGTTGTTAAAACACTGCCCAAGCTATAAATAAAACTTACTGTAGAATAACAGTTTAATTTTTGGTCTCAAAACCAGCTCAAACTATCTAAATTTTCCAGTTGAATTTCAAAACCTAATGTTAACCAACTAGTTTAAAGCTTCTGTATATTGAAAATAATGCAGGAGAAACTAGTTCACAACTGAAGATTACTACTCCGCTAGCTTTCAATGAAGAACCAGTTCATACAATCCAAACAAAGATATAATAACATACAGTAATCTTAAGTAATTCTACTTTTACTAACTAAAGTTAAAACATTTCACTGACCAACAGTCTGCAGAAACTTGTATTTTCTTATCACAAGTCATGACTACTCTCGCAAATAAAAGGAAGAGAGAGCAAGAGGATTTTGGGGACGATGTGGGGGAAGAGTAGGTCGGGAGCAATACTCATTTCTTAGAACGATCAATTTAACATGCTTGTTTCTAGTCATACACTCAGAATGTTTGATAAATTTCATGATACTCAACCCTTATTCTGGATTTAGGACAGCAGAAAACACATATATGCTCAGCTTTTGGTCCAAACTTTGCAGTACATCATAGTTATGAATGAAATAATAGGCAGTTATTAATACAACTAATATTGTAGATGTTTTTTCTATTTCGTAGTAGCTTTCAGTATTCATACATATCAGATATCTATATTTTTGACTGACAAACAAGATTAATCATACTTTCAGGAGCAAAGAAGTTGCTCAGTTAAAAAGATTTGAACATTTAGAGATGGGTATATACAACATTCAATCAGATGTATATGAACATAGTAGATAAAGTAGCTTTGATTAGAGACCTACTGACAGTGGGAAGTAGAAGAAGCATTTTTTTAAGTAAGGAAGGTTTGTTTTATTCTATTTAAGAAATTAACTCAGTTAACAAACCTTTTCCTCAGGAAATGTCTTTCCAGCAGAAATCTCCCTGTTTAATTGGAAAGAGATGTAAGAAGTTTGAAAGACATGTAATAATATTTAACAAATGAATAGATGAAATCTTTAAAGGAAGAAGAAAACGTTCGGGCAAAGATATACTAAGATCATAAAAGAAGATTTTTTAATGATCTACAGTAAAAAAACTAAAACAGTAGTGAGCTAAAGGATAAAGATGAGTAGTACCGTGAGAAAGTGAAGTATTTTCTGCAATAATAGGTATAATAACTTATACGGTTAAGCACTTGAGAGATGCTCTGAAATCTATTGAATAACAGTATCATGAAAAAATAACAGAAAGCAAAAAAAGTATATATTTCAACATTAAATATATGTCAACAGGTAAGTTTTTCCTAAAATATGGAGATGTTGGAGATTTATTACATCAATGCATAAATTAAGCTATAGATGGATCATATTAAACTTATTATTCTTAAAATAGGAGGTACTTAAAATGTGAGAATGTTATAGGTGACATTTAGACTTAAAATAAATGAAATCTTCATATATCAATTAATAGTTCTGTTTCATTTTTGATAATCTTATTAATTTGTTCTTTCACTTGAAATATTTTCTAGTTTATTGTTCGTGTATATTAATTAATTTGTTATGTTCTACTTTGCACACTCACTAACCACTGACAACAGTGATTGCTCAACCAAGTCATTCACATAATACAAAGATCAAATGGATTACCAAAAACAATACCTAATTAAAACAAACAATATTTATCTTTCTAGTCTTGTCACTAGTACATTTTCTGTACAATGGGTAAAAAAGAGAGCAAAACTTATTCACCGCATTTAGGTTGTATGTCATTTCTCTTAATTTAATTTGTGGTTACAGGTTCGTTGCAGCTAAATAAAGGAAACTTCCTATCATTTAACAAATTGAAAGAGATTCAACTAGTGTTAAAATGATGAAAAAGACGGAGTATTGCAAAACGATAAGTGTCCTACAACAATTCAACTCTTTGGAACCTACTGATAACTTAATGAAGGATTTACCCATTTTGGCTCTCCTCTGCTCGCAATTTGGAGTAAATTAGATTGAGTATTATCTTGTTGACATGAGAGCATCATTAAATTTGTGGCATCTCTTGGTTATTTTTAAGTGTAAGGCTAAGCAGAGTAAATTATTGGTGGGTGGTGAGTGGTGAGTGGTGACTAATAACAAAGGTGACCAAGCTTATCCATACACTTTGCAGTCCGTTGTTCTAATTCAAGTACATGCTTAGATTAAATAAATGATGTTGGGACATAAATCTTACTTTTGTAACCTGCTTACACACTTCCTGTCGTCAATAGTGCATGTATTCCTAAGGATTCGACTAAAAGAACTAAATTTGGTCATCAATGCCAAGCACTCCAAGATGCGAGGCTTAGATCAACAAGTTTATCTTTGGCTGCAAAAAAGGAGGAATGAAAAGTGCCAACATTAACAGAATATCCCACGGAAGAATACATTTTTGAGAGCAGAGTGATTCAGAGAATGGATCTCTTGGTACTTAATACACTGGAATGGAGAATAGGGTGTATCGCTCCTTTTAATTTCATAAATTATTTTGTATCAAGATTTTGCAAAAATGATTCAAGGAAATGTGTGATCTCCAGAACTGTGGAAATCATCTTTTGTGCTCTCAGAGGTAATTTTGATTTCTCATTCAAAGTCTAGTTTTCTGATTTAGTCAATAGTGATTTTTTTAACCATTAAATAGATATAAAGTTAATGAATGTGAGACCATCAATACTCTGAAAGGCCTAACCAATCACAAAGTTATTCTCTTCAATGAACATGGAATTCACATATTGCAGTGAACTTTATTTCATAGGCAAAACTCCAATCCATTATAATCTAGGAAAATAACATGAAGAATTCTAATTGACACTAGCGCAACTGTCAAATACTAATGAGTTTTTTACAATGCAGGACTGAAGAATGAGATGCTGAGAGTGCAGAACTACTTGGTATAAGAACCACCTGTTTATTAGCTTATTTCTTCAGAAAAAGAATGACTATCAAGTGCTAGATAATACTTAAGCGAAACTTGTCTTAACATCGTTTGTCTTTCTAGCCTTGTTTGAAGTACATTTGTTTTTGTACACTGGACACAAAAGAAAGCAAAACTTACATACATCATCTACGGTTGTGGTGTCCTTAATTTAATTTATGATTGTAGATTTGTTCCAGCTAAATAAAGAAAGACTAATACCTAATAAAGACTTTCTATCACTTAACAACCTGAAAGAGATTGAACTACCGGTAAGATGATGAAAAGACACAACCTTGGGCCACCTAAATGAGTATCATCATTGATCTTGGGACTAAATATTACTAGCTCCAAGTGAACATTTACCATACGAGCTACCCAAACACACACATGATGTTTCTGTCACTTAAGAAGTAAACAAATTCTCGAAGCCAGCTTATGTCATTTGCTTACCAAGGAACAACTCAATACAACTATCTACAAGGAAGATAGGTCTTTCAGAATCCAATAAGAAAGTCATAATGAATTTTGCTTCACGCAAATCCTTGGCACCTTGTTTGGATAATTGAGTGAAGGCAAGGTCTACCAATAAGCAAAAATGCAAAAGTAGTTCTACTGAAGAATTAAGAGGACCTTCTCGGACATTTGATGCTACGTACACTACATGATGCATAAATAGTTTGAAAATTCGAATATTGATCTACATTATGAGACAAAGATCGTAGACTAAATGTGCTTTTAACACATTAGACAATTATGATGTAACCCCATTAAAGCTAAAGGAAGCTCCAAATTGTAATTACCTATTTAGTTCACAACATTTTATCTGCTCCTACCTTAGCACTACCTCTCCTTTCCCAAAACCATAAAAAAAGGGAACGAATGATAATGCTCGATATAATACAGATATCATAGTCATCTGACTAAGAAGGCATTGATAGATCGAATCTAATTTTTATCAAGGGGTATTCTTGCTCTTACATTTATTCAGTTGTTGTTTCATGGCACCATTTGCAGACAGTGAATGGCCTCTTAACTACAATCTCACACCAACAACCATTCTAATAGTGCAAGGCTCAAAAGAGACCAACTAAGTATTCAGATGTTATATTCATAAGTTTTAGCATTACAACTTACAACCTACTTAAACAAAATCATTCTATTCCAAAAGTTGTGATACATCAAATTAAATAGAAATATGCGCAAGTGGCAAGTATATCCGTAGCATTAGCAGCTCAATTAGATACATCACAAAATTAATAGAAACCAACAAATACACAAGTGTTTATAGAACATGCTTCACCGTGTTTAGAATTTTCCCTACTTACTAAAACTAGTCAATTCATTGAGGGTTAGCAGGCTAAGGGACAAAGAAAAAGGGAGTTGCGCTCCCTCATTTTTTGAAGCTTTAAGTTATCCAGATTGTTGCTCTGCGTGTAAGGTCATGTCATTGTCATTAGATTGCTACTACTAGTTCATTTAGCAATGAGAAGAGCTGCAACTAGTAACTCAGGAACTACATTGTTACCTACTGCATATGGATCAGATTTGCAACTATACATTGTGGTTCATAAACCTACTACATAAAGGCAGTTGGAACTGCATCCGAAATAGAAGTTGCAGATACCCTGACAACAGTGAAAGGGATATGCAATTTACCACCAGCTTCAATCACAATACCATTCTAAGAACCTCAATTTGGAATGTGAAACAGATTCAATCACAATACCTCTCCACAGCCACAACATCTTTTCTTTCCCCTCCCAAATACACTAAAATAGAGCAAATTGCATTGAAGACATAATATATATAAGTAAACGGAAATTTGTTTTCGGAAATTTATTTTCTGTTGCTAGTTACACTATATAAACCAGTTATCACTATCAATCAGAGAAAACAATAAAAACAGCTATCAATCAGAGAAAACAAAAAAAATAGCAGCAGACAAAAACAACAATAGAGTAATAGAGGAAGAATCAATTCAATCAATCGACTATCAATCTAACAGCAGGCAGATATCACAAACAACTTAGCAAACACAAAAAAGCTATACTTTCACAAATCCCAAAACGCCATAGTTGGATATCAAAAATTAGAAATTGGTACTTGGTAAGCAGAATTTCTTGCCGATAGACAAGAAATTGTAGGAGAAGAATGATTTCTGCAATAATCTTGAAACCTACACAAAAAGAGAAGTTTGAAACGGATGAGAAAGAGAAGGTTGACAACGACGATTGAGAATATTCGAGCAGCATCAACCCAAAATCAATTGTAAATCGATTTCAAGAAACCTGCTAGGTAAAAAGAGAAGTTACCCAGGGATGGTCGGAGACCGTGGCAGGGCGGAGACTGTTGCAACAATATTCTTAAGCACGTAGGTTTTGCTACGGCGTGCCTCACTTTCAATTTTTTTTCCTATGGCGACTGGCGTGCGTCCTTCAAATTAAAGAGAATATGTTTTCCAATTATTTTCTAATCAGAAGGAAGTCCAAAAATTGGAGGGAAAGATTTTTTTTGGTACGGAGAGAAAGTTAAAATAATAAAAAAGTTGATTTCAATTAGTGCTTTTTAGCAGTAATTTTTTTTATTGCCGGTAAAAGTATATCTTTTACTGGCTAATGATCATGTGCCGCTAATATTTCAGCTTAAATAATTCATTAGCGACAATTACACTATTGCCGCTAAATAATTGCCGCCAAAGACCTTTTTTGTAGTAGTGCATACACTAACTGGATATATTGACAGTTTAGATATATTTTGGTATTATATAATTTATGATTTTTGTCAAGTTATTATGATATATTTATATCATATTCGTGCACCACTTAATTTGTTTCATTCAAATTAACGAACATGATATTTGCGTTGAGTAATAGAGATACCAATGTCCAATTTTTGACCGATACCACATTTATTAGTTATGTAGTGTAGGTATTTTTATACTATTAGTTCGTATGAAAACTGTAAATATGATACTACTAGAGTAGTAATTGATTTTATGCTTGTAATCATTATAAATGGACAGTATTTTTTAAAGGCTTGAGGTAAGACATCAAATTCATGTTCTGATACATATAATGATAAGAGTTAGATTTGAGTCCCAACTCATTATGGCATAACATGCCTTTATATGAGTAAGGTATTGGGTTTGAGTCCTAATGCACCATATTGATGATATAATGATGACTAAAGAAAAATAATGTATTTTTCATGAAAAAACATGAAGTTTGTCCCACTTGATTTGCTCCATTCTTGAACTGAATGTGATAACAATGCATAATAAGTCTAAATAAAGACAAGTGATTGACCAATGAATGTGGGCGTGCCAAAGATCAAATAATAATAGTCATCATTATGGTAATCGTAAAAAGGAGAACAATAAGGTTTTTCAAAATGATCCTTCAAAGGTGAAGGAATATGTATCAATGTGGTCTGTTAATACGAGACACGTTCACATGATTATAGTCCATTCGTTGAAAATGTGACTTGTGATAAGCATTGTAAATGTAGGCTCATTCCTGAAAGTAAATGTTGAAATATATATGTGATCAAAATTATGCATAAGAATGTGCTTATGCGTGGTTGGATAAATACCACAACTCACCTCTAAGGGAGGTTTGAAAGAAATAAAGATAATGAATATTACAATGTGGTTATATGAATATGTCATTGGTCGCGTACATGTGGTACGTTAAAAATATTTTGTCATGCCTTATAAAAAGTTATTAAAGGCAAACATAAAGCAAGAACTGATTTTGCTTATGATGATTGACCATGACTATAATAATTTAATTTTTCTCCGTGAAGGATACATTTATCATATGGATGGTGAGAAAAAAGTCTTGTAGTACAAAATTAACTAAGAGCTCCGAAAAAATTAATTTGTTACTACTCAGATAAATGAAATTGCCTATGATATTGATGATTTAGTAAGTCTCAAAAGGAATTTTTGAGTTTCAAATATATTAGTCAAAGTGGTTGTCACATTGAGACTATAAATGAAAGAAAATTTGAATATCTTCATATTACTATAATCATACCGGGTAAATATGAAAGGTTACCTTATTTTTCTTCTATTTATACTACATATATATAAGCATGATGAATCACATGCCACAAGTAAACTAGAGGTTTACTTAAATAAATATTAGTTGGCATGACCGGTTGTCCATCCCAATTCAATTATGATGCGAAAATTAATTGAGAATCACATTGTCATATACTGAAGAAATAGAAGATTCTTCAAGAATTCTCTTGTGCTGCTTATTCTCATGATATACCAGTTAAGGTTGGGATTGAATCTCTTAAAATATGGAACGAATAATAGGTGATATATATATATGGGCTCAGTCACCTGCCATGTGGACCGTTTACTATTATATGAATTTAATAGATGCATCTATTCTATGGTCACATGTGTATTTGTTATTAACTTGCAGTTTGACTTTTGCAAGGTTGTTTGCTCAAATTATTAGAGCATAGTTCCAAATATAAATTATGACTATTTATCTTGATAATGCTGGTTTAAAATCCAAGTTGATTTAGCAGAAATTGTATGCTTCCATTTGTAGCTAAATCATTAGTTATGAGATGTATTATTTAATATAGAGCAACACTTGTACGCATCTAGACAAGTTATGATAAATTCTCTCCGCCACAATTGGTTCAGGGTCAGGAACTAAATAATTTCCATCTTGAAATATGGATGTGCTATATGATTTAATTGTGACATCACAATGCATAAAGATGGATTCCCAAAGAAGGTTGGGAAATGTATTGGTGATCCTAACATCAGGGGGGAGGGGAGAAAATGGACAGCTGAAACAATGATATGTGGAATGAATTATTGTGAATACATCTAGATCCTCGTATAAGAAAATGTGAACTTATGTGAACTTGAAGTTCAACTGATAATTCATTTCCAAAATATTTCTAGGAGCATTTGCTGACCCAAAGCTAAATATCATATTTCAATTGTTAATGCTCCAAGTCCACGATGGACAGAGTTTATGACACGCATAAAGCGTAATAGACTAATCGATTCCAAAGATAAAACTCCTTGAAGAAGGAGAGGAGCAAATGTTCAAGATGGTCATAATACGGAGGCAAGTGCTTTATAGGAACACCATGACATAACACGTTATAAGACCTCATTGGAGAAGCTCAGGTACCTGAAAATAATGAGATCTCGATAAGTTATGTCTTTATTGTGTGATGATGGAACCAATGTAAAATGATCGTCGACGATGTTGTTAATATAATATAACGCTCAATATTATTAATATTGATGAGGATCTTGAGCTCAAATCTGTCATGGAATCTGGACAGATAAATTATTGGCCAAATAAAAAATATGCAATGAAAATTGACTTCATATGAAAAGTATGAAGTTGGACGGATAGTCCCAACAACTGAAAGTATAAAGGCTATATGGAGATATTGAAATATGATTAGTATTATATTGCAAAAGGAATCCTTGATATAGATTTGTTTATTCTAACAAATATTGTCAAGGTTTTGTTGGTTATACAAATGCAGGGCATAGTTTGTTGTTCAAACAATCTATTTTCATGTGAGGATAATGCCATATTATTATTCTACAAGGTAGTTAATTTTTGATACTTATTCAAGTCATGCCAAGATAAGCCACTGATAAAGCAAGTGACTCAACACACAACAGACTTGTGACTTTTCTTTGAAGAGAAGATTCCAATAAGACTGAAGATAATGTTGTTTGCTTATCTCAATTGGAAGAAGGATATATTGAAGGCAACAAAATAAAGCACATTTCACCAAAGTTCTTTTCAGACATGATCTTCGACAGATTGGTGATATAGACGTTCAACAAATTTATTTGATTGATAATTTGGTGGATCTGTTCAATGAATCATTACCAGCCCCAGCATTTGAGAAGCTGGTATACGGGATTGGAATGCGTCATTTCCGAAAAGTAAAGTGATGTTTTCATCAGAGGGAGTAAGATACGCGTTGCACTCTTTTTTCCTTAGCTGAGGTTTTATCCCACTGGGTTTCCTAGCAAGGTTTTTAACGAGGTAGCAAACAATGCGTATTACAAGATATGTGTACTCATTTTCCTTTACTGAGATTTTTTTTCCCACAGGGTTTTTTTTCTTAGTAAAGTTTTAATGAGACACATTATCTATGGATATCCAAGGGGGAGTGTTATAACTAATTATCTAGTAGTGGATGTCCATAACTCCTAAAGGAGTAATACCCACTACTCTTCTCCATTATCTCCATAACTCCCACTACTCCAATACTTATGGAGTTATGGTTGTAACCCTCATACCTCCATAACCTCCCCATGATCTTACTCCATGATCTCAAATGTTTAATGTCATGTTTATGACATCCTTTTGTATACTTCTATGTAATACTATAAATAGAGGATGAGAAGTGATATTGTATACACTTGACATACTTGAATACATTGAAGAAATAAAATCTCTCCTCTCTTTCTCTCTATATCTCTTATCTATTTTTTTGTTTCATATTATTACTTTGAGCTAAATTTTGTAACAATTTATGCATTATATAAACCATTTAATTTAATTAATTGCAACTCTAAAGTTATAAAAGATACTTTTTCTAAGAAAATATTTTGTTTTCTATTTACCCTTCAACATTGAGTATTTTATTTGAGGTCTATGCTGTTAAATTTAAAATTATTTTTCTACCTACACTAAAAATAAAATGACAAAACAATGTCATAATTCTTTCATAAATAATCTCGCTCGTAACATTAATGCTAATTATTTTATCTCATCAAATAGAGTAAATACACTTTACTCCCTTAACCTTTAATAGTTAGAAAAAATACCCCTTCACCTTTTAAATGGGAAAGGAAACCCCCATTGTGCAATTTTTAAAAAAAAAAAAAATTTGTGCAATTGCTTTCCAGTGAAATAATAATTTTTTGAATAAAAATCTTTTTTCTTTTGGATAAATAATTTTTAGAATAACCAAATTCGTTCATTATAGCCAAAAGCTCTACATATGACATTAATTAGGATCTTATAATTTTTGGAGTGCTCTTTTAGCCTCTTCCTGCATAGTTTAAGTTCTGATGTGATGCAAAAATGCCTCCATAATGAATTTTCAAATGTGAACTTGTCAATTATAACTTCTGTTTAATAAAGATATTTTCAAAATAAGTAAAGTTCGATAATTGTTTAATATAATATTAATATACAAAAAAATACAAAACTAAAATATTCATAGCAACAATTCTTTCATCTAATATATATGTCATAGAATTAACTAATTCAATATATTTTCCCTTCTAATTGAAATGCTAAAGCATTCATGGTGGATGTGCGTTCAACAAATTTCTTGAATTTTGTATGCAATTTTTTTTTCTTTATTGCAGAAATTTTAACAATGACCTCAATATAACTTCAATATAATAGAAAAATATTTTAAATTTAAGACAAAACTCAAGTATTTGCTAGGGTGGAAAATATTATACTTCACCTTTGAAAAGATAGAGAGAGGAAAAATATTCTTTAGTAAAAAAAAAGAAATTCTTACCGAAAATAGTTGCATAAGGGGGTTTTCTTTCCCATTCAAAACGTGAGAGGGGATATTATTTCCCAACTCTTAAAATTTTAAGGGGTGAAATGAATTTACAAACAACACGTGGATCCATAAAAGATAACTTTATCCTCTTTAATGGGAAATAACCTATACAATTTTGAATAACTTTAAGGAAGTCCAAACTAACATAATATGAAAAAATAAACAATGAATATTACATTATATTAAACAAATAGGTGAGTCTATTGAGATTATTGAATATTATTGAGTGTAGTTGGTATTATTTATGTTATATTGCTATTAGTTAGTTACTAGACTTAGGAAGTTAGTAGTTGAGATAGTTACAGGGGTAGTTTACCAATTAGCAGTTTACTTTATTTATTTTCCTTTTCTCACGAGTATAAGACTCACTTCAGCTGAATAGGAAAGCACACTATTTTTCTATAATTTCATTTGTGTCCAGAAGTTTCTCCTCTCATGATGAGAGCTCAACCTTCAATGGAGGTTGATTCATTCTGTTAGTTTCAATCTCGACATGGTATCAGAGCTCAGCTCGAATTTCTCATTGGTGTTCTCTTTTTTTAGTCAAATCTCATCATTCTATCTCAGTTTTCAGCTTTGCAAAAAAATCAAAATCTACACTTCACAGTTCGTCGCTAGGTTTTGAAATTTTTTCGATTTCTCCTCAATTTAGAGATTAATTCTTCTAATCTTCTAGAATTCGTCCTCAATCGATGACCGATGATAAGGAAACTTAGAATACGACCAATAATTTGGACTCGACCAACCCGTTGTACATGCACCCATCGGTGAGTGCCAGAACGACACTAGTACATGTTGCCTTCGATGGTACTGAGTACAAATCTTGGAGAAGAGGAGTTCTCAGAGCATTATCGATGAAGAACAAGGTTGGATTCATTACGGGAAAGTGGAAGAAACCTAATGCTAATGATACAACTTATGATCAGTGGGCTCGAAGCAACGACATGGTCATATCGTTGATCCTAAACTCACTTTCAAAGGACCTAGATGATAGTCTACAATATGTTAGTGATGCTAAAGAATTATGGCAAGAACTGGAAGATAGATATGATCTAACTAATTGAGCGAAATTGTATCAATTGAAGAAATAACGACCTTAGCCACGGGGCTTTGAACATCACAGGGTATTACACAAAAATAAAAAGGCTTTGGGAGGAATTAAATAACCTGAATGCACATGCGCAGTGCAATTGTCAACATATTTGTGGTGCAAAGGCTAATATGCACAAGGATGAGCAGGATCGAAGTTTGATCCAGAGCTTAAACGAAGTCTACACAGTAGTGAGAGGCAGCATACTTATGATGAATCCACTGGCCAGTATAACACATGCCTTCTCCATTCCCATTCAGGAAGAGAAGCAGAGAGAAGTCAGGCCAAGCAACAGACACTTATGGACTGCATTTCATTGAATGTAAATGGACCTGGGAATAACAAGTTTAGGACAAATTACAATCAAAGATGAAATGGCGTTATCCATAACTCATACAATTCGAACAAGGCAAGCTATCCACCTGCCAAGTCTCGATTGTTATGTGACTACTGCAAAAAGCCAGGGCATACCAGGGATAGTTGTTATAGGATACATGGCTTTTCACAGGATTTCAAGTTCATTAAAGGGAGGATGCAACATCTGTTACAAATGTCCATGCATAATGTGAAGAATTTGAAGGTGGAACTCATGATCAGGGATTTTAGCACTTGACAAAGGATCAATACAATCAGTTGCTCAGCCTATTGGAGAAATTTCCAGGAAGGAACACAGGGGAAAGCTCAAACAACATAGCATGTGGAGCTACAAACTTTGTAGGTATTCTAGCTTGTTCTACTTATAAAGAGATTGCTAAAACCACTGTATGTAAATGCTTTAAATCAATTGTTGACTTGTGGATATCAGATAGTGGGGCTTCAAATCGCATGATCTATAGGAAATCTTTTCTGAATAACATTAAAACCTTATCTTATCCCTTTCTAGTTACATTACCTAATGGATACAGGGTGAAAGTAACTGAAATTGGGGATGCATTTCTTGGTCCAATGTTAACTTTAGTTAGAGTGTTGTATGTACCTAGTTTCAAGTACAACCTCAACTTTATTCACTCTTTAACAGACCATCTCAATTCCGTAGTTAATTTCAGCAAATATCTTTGCATGATGCAGACCCCTTTAATGAAAAGGTCTTTGGAGATTGGTAAAGCAAGGAGTGGTTTGTACTTCCTATGCTCAAAGTGTCATAGTTATCCAAACTCTAGTATGTTTTCTATTCTTACTACTCTTTATTCTCATTCCTGCTTTCCTACATCAGTTGATGTTGATAGATGAGAGGGTCACAATCTGCCTTTACATTCACTGTCAATTATAAATAGATCACCACATTCACTCAAAAATGTACATAACCTCCATTCAAGAAATAAAACTAACTCCTCCTTTGGTATATATTCTTTTCTATCATCTATTGTATCTCATGGGGACAATGTTGAATATATGTTGCATAACATACTAGCTCAAGTACCCTTTGTAAAAATGAGAAGGATATTTACCATACTAGTCAATTTTTCTCTCAAACAACCTTTTCTGTGTTCTGTCTGCCCCCATGGCAAGGCAGACAAAACTACCATTTCCCCAGAAAATATCAACCACTACCAAAACCTTTGAACTTTTACACAGATTTATGGGTCCCCTATCCCATAGTCACACATGATAACTACAAATATTTTCTTATCATGATTGATGACTTCAGTAGATCAACCTGGGCATACCTTCCGAGTAGTAAATAGGGCCCTCATTTCTATGATTGGAAACCAATTCAATTCTATAGTCAAAGTTGTTAGAACTGATAATGGGTTGGAATTTGTAAATAGTGAGGCCATGTTATTCTTTCAAGACAAATGCATAATCCATCAGAAAACCTGTCTATACACACCACAATAGAATTGTGTGGTGGAAAGAAGACATAAATATCTACTAGAAACTGCAAGGGCCCTACTTTATTAATCCAAGTTACCAGTGAGATATTGAGGGGAGGGGTGTATCCTAACTGCCACCTACTTGATAAACATATTACCCTCTACATTTCTTAATAATAAATGCCCTCTTGAGCTTCTTTATAACATAAAATCAACCTACTCACACCTTAAAAGCTTTGGTTGCTTATGTTACATCACCACACTCAAAACACACAAAGATTTATTCGAACCAAGGGCTATTCCCTATGTGTTTGTAGGGTATCCTTTTGGGGTGAAATGATATAAGGTCTTGGAGCTAGCCACAAAGATGGTACATGTATTTAGAGGTATTTTGTTCCATGAAGATGTGTTTCCTTTTTCTATTTCACCTGAACATTCTTCCTTCCCTTCTGTCTTGCATATGGTAAATTCTAATTCTTCATGCCGAAGCACCATAGTGGACAGTTGTGATGATCATTTTATTGTTGATAGAAATGCATCAAATTCTGCTACTAGTAGTCCTATATCTGAAGATACACAATCCCCAATTACAAATACATCACCAACATTTTTCAAACTCTTTAAGCCTACATAACCATGACTCACACCTCAGCTCAGAATCAGACAACAGAACCCATATTGATAGTCCTGTAACTGAGAGTCATTCAGAAACACATGTATCACCCCTTGAGCAAGTACATCATATGAAACCTGATAATAACCAACCTAATCCTATATAGCATAGGAGATCATGCAAAACACTCATCACCCTTTCTCACCTTAAAGGCTATGTGTGTATACTACTAAATTTACAACCACATAACCATTCAAGCAATAGTATCAATCCTGAACATCAACCAGTTCCTTCTTCACCTACATCACTCACTGCCCTTTTTACCAACAATCATTATGTATCATTTAATGCTTTAAGCCATGACAGTCAGCAACTAGTAAAGAACATTTCACATGATTGTGAACCAAACTCTTATGAGGAGGCAGCTATGAATCCTTCTTGGCAAGTAGCAATGACATAAGAGTTTGAAGCTTTATATACTAATCATACTTGGGATTTAGTTAATTTGCATGCAGGAAAGAAAGTTATACGATACATGTGGGTGTACAAAATCAAGCACAATTGGTAAAAGGATACACAGGAGGTTGGAGTTGATTATATAGAAACCTTTTCTCTAGCAGTGAAGATGACTACAGTTAGGACCTTAATCAATATTGCAGTAAAGAGAGGATGAGATCTCTATCAGCTGGATATGATTAATGCTTTCCTTCATGGAAATCTATATGAGAAAGTGTATATGCAAATCCCGCAAGGTCTGATGGTGGAGACATCACTTGTGTACAGACTAAGGAAGCCCTTGTATGGCCTCAAACAAGCCAGTAGACAGTTGTACGATAAGCTGACAGAATCCTTACACTCTAAAGGCTTCAAGCACTCAACAAATGACTACTCTTTATTCTACAAGAAACAAGGTGGTTCATCAGTTTTTGTGGCAATATATGTTGATGATATGATCCTTACTGGGACTAACCTTGAAGAAATCACAACACTAAAGATATTTTTGCATAATTAGTTTAGAATAAAAGACTTAGGCAACCTGCACTATTTCTTGGGCCTAGAGATGTTTTACAAGGATGATAGAGTACTGATTTCTCATAGGAAATTCACCATTGATCTGTCAAAAGAATATAACTGCCTAGGTTATTCTCTTATTTCATCTCCACTTGATTCATCAACCAAACTCAAAGCTGAAGAATGCACTTTATTATATGATCCATCATATTATATGAAGCTGACTGGGAAGCTCAATTTCCTCACAAACACAAGACTAGACATCGCCTACAGAGTGAAACACTTTAGTCAGTTCATGCAAGCACCAAGAGAACCCTATCTCAAGGCTGCCATACATGTCCTTAGATACCTGAAGGCTGATCCTACCTTAGGTATTTTTTTATCTAATGATCCTTCTTATGAAGGCACAACTTGTTGTGACTCAGACTAGGCTGCATGCCCTGATTCCAGAAGGTCTGTGAGTGGGTATCTTGTACTCCTTGGAGGCAGCCCAATCAGTTGGAAATCAAAGAATCAAACCACGGTCTTATTGTCCTCTGTAGAAGCAGAGTACATGTCATTAAGAAAGGTGGTTGGTGAGTTGGTATGGGTCAAACGATTACTAGAAGAATTAACAGTCTCACGTGCTGCCCCCATTCCAGTTTTCTGTGACAATCAAGCAACACTGCACATTGCTAGGAATCATGCGTTCCACGAAAGGACAAAACTATAGATTGTCACTTTGTGAGAGACAAGTTGCATGATGGTTTGATTACACTTAATCACATTTCTACTCACAACCAGCTGGCAGACATCTTAACAAAAGTACTTACAAGGATCAAGCATTATGATCTTCTTGGCAAGTTGGATGTGAGTTCGTCACCTCCAACTTGAGGGGCGCATTGAGATTATTGAGTATTATCAAGTGTAGTTGGTGTTATTTATGTTATATTGCTATTAGTTAGTTACTAGACTTACGAGGTTAGTAGTTGAGTTAGTTACAGGGGTAGTTTAGTAATTAGCAGTTTATTTTCTTTATTTTCCTTTTCTCACGTGTATAAGATTCACTTCAGCTGAATAGGAAAGCACACTATTTTTCTCCAATTTCATTTCTGTCCAGAAGCTTCTCCTCTCACGATGAGAGCTCAAGCTCAAACCTCAATGGAGGTTGATTCATTCTGTTAGTTGCAATCTATCAATTTAGGAGAGAAGAACAAAGAACACAATATGATAAGCCAGAACATCTTGTAATCATCAAATCCAGACACATGTTATGGAAGCTCTTTACAATTTTAAAATTCACATGGATATGTATTTAAAAAATAATAATAATTCGTGAATTGACTGGTTGTATCCCTAGAGTTTGAGATTTTGGATTTGGTGGAAAAGTAAGTCGTATAGCATATTAGTATTAAGGATATCATGTCGTATATGCTTCTCTCTAATGTGCCACCCATGTTTCTTAAAACTCATTTAATTAATATACTTATTGGTGATTACCTGTTAGATTTATAATTAGCTTGTATAGATGTTCGAATAAGTAATATATTTACATAAGTTAAATTTTAACATCACAATAGGAATCAAAGATATAGAGCTTTTGCTTTGGTGTTTTGATCTACGATATAATCTTGTAGCACATGTTTAGAGGATTATAATCCTATAGGTTAAAATCATACCTGCTGAAACTTATTTGTTGTATTAGTAAATTAACAAAACTATAATTTTTAGTAAAAAAAATTAATGTGAATTTTCAAATAATAGGAGTAACACTTTTGTTATAATATGGGATGGAAGGAGTTGTATTTTCTTTATTATTCTGCTGGCCTCCGCTAAATCCATCTGATAATGGAGAACCAGTACAAGGCGATTTCTCTCTATACATACAGACACAGTTGTTATTTTTCTCAGCACAAATTTTGTTTATTTAATGAATGGTCTAGAGTTTGAGATGTCAACATCTTATTATTTTTTTTCGTGAAATAGATAAATATTATATTTTTTTTTTGCTTAATGGCTATGTTTTTCCTTTAAGGGCTCGTTTGGTAAGAGGGATAAATGATAATTAATTCCAAGATTAAATTTGAGATGAGTTTATCCCCCATTTAGAGTCCGTTTGGATTGGCTTGTTTTAAGTGCTTTTAAGCCAAAATAGCTTTTAAGCCATTTTGTAGTGTTTGGATAAAGTAAAAAAGTACTTTTAAGCACTTGTTTTTAAGCTAAAATGACAAAAACAAGCCAAAAGCCAAAAGTTAGAATTCCTAACTTATGGCTTAAAAGCTATTTTGGCTTAAAAGTCACTTAAAAACAAGTCCATCCAAACGGGCACTTAGTTTGGGATAAAATCTTGGTATAACTAATCCCCGACTGTAGTATTTTTTTATCTCTATGGAAAGGTGGGATAACTAATCCCAAGATAATTAATCACTGAATAATTAATCATGGGATAACTTGTTTCCCAACTAAACAAGGGATAATTAATTCTGGGATTAAATTGGGATGAGTTTATCCCATGTTTGATTGGGATAAAATCGTGGCATAACTAATTTCGGGATTATAATATTTTTTTATCGATGAATAATAATTAATCACGGAAAACATGTTTAACAACCAAACTACCTTTGATAAGCACGCGAATGTGGTCTGTCATTATCAATGTCGAGTAAAAACAATGCGATGGTGAAGAAAGCAGAAAGCTACTTATAGTTGATTATTTCCTGTCCCTAGCCTATGATTAAATTCTACGTATAAAGTTTTCTTTTGATTATAGTGCGCTACTTTTCAAAAGAGGAGAACATTACATTTACAATGAACACGTATACCTTGCCATGCTACTTTTTATGATTTGTTTAACATGTTTCTTTTTTATTTTTCCCCTTGATAAAGCACATTGAGAAAGATTATGGACGCTTAATATAAGAGAATAAGTATTCCTGGTAAATCAAAAGCTCAAGGAGGATTACATGAGAAACAACATGGCTTTGATCACTTCGAACAAACACCTAAACGACCACATTAATTAAGTAGAGTAGGCAGAATCACCTTAAGCCAAACGGCAAAATATTAAACTTAGTACTCATATATTTCTTCTTCTGGAACAAGAAGGCGGACTAGCACCATCTATTTGACCTCAACATTCCAGCATAAATACTCCAATAATTCCCAGCATAAATACTGGATTTTTCTCAATAATAAGTAAGAAGTTCGTTCATTCCACCACCAAGCATTGGGTATCTGGACTATAGTTTGAGGAAGACAAATTCTTCAATTGCAGATACCTCTCCAATTTTCTTCTGAGTATCCTTGTTTGGTTCTTCGTCTACTCCAATTGCCATAATTGCCTGCTTTCTCCTCACGGTTCTTCCAACGCTCATAAAGCTCACATTCACATTACTCTCACCAAGTATGTTTCCAACTTGCCCGATCATACCAGGTTGGTCCACTTGTTTGCAAAGGATGAGGTTACCCTCCAAGCTCACATCAACGCTAAATGAACCAACCCGTGTAAGATGGGGAACTCCATACTTCACTTTCCCCTCGATGCTGATATTACCATTCTCTGATAAAGCACTTGCAAATCTTGATTGCACGTTGCTAATTTGAACCTGGATTGACTCGACAGGGTACTCTGGAGACGAATCAACAATAACACGTTCTTCACTAATACGAAGACCCTTCTGCTTTGCACTGAAATCAGCATTTACAAGGTTGATGATTGTATCGGATATTGGCTCAATAATGCCTTTTGTTACCATGGCTCGGAGAAGTCTAGTGTCCAAGCTGTCAGGGTCCCTGGCTGATTTATAAACCACTTTCACATTCTGAATTCCACTTCCACCAGTCACTAGCTGTACAGCCAGTCTACCTAGTTTCTCAGCAAGCACGACATAAGGAGCCAACTCGGACAATACCTGATCACAGAAGCAGGACTTTCATAATCCTTGCTATTGGTTGCGACTCAAAAGAGAAAACATATAAGCACATAATATTATGGTTTACCTCAGGAGGGACCATTGGAGCATTCACAGCGGTAGCAGAAAGTTCCCCATTTAGAGCACCAACAACAGCCTCAGCTATTTCAATCGCAACTCCTTCCTAAGAAAATAGATTTTGAACACATAACTCAAGGAGCAGGAAACAATATACTCAAACAAAGTCAATATGGCAAGGAGGTGCAAATAATTTGAGTGTGGAATGTCAATTGTACCTGTGCTTCTTTTGTGCTTGCTCCAAGATGAGGTGTAACTGTGACATTCTCATGTTGCACTAGTTTACTATCTTTTGGTGGTGGCTCCACCGTGAATACATCAAGTGCTGCCTGTGAAAGAAAACGATGACTAGTTAATATTTCGAGCTACAAAGTTGGTTGAATAAAGGAATAGAACTAAGTTAACATACCTGAGCAACTATTCCGCTGTCAAGGGCTCTAACTAATGCATCTTCATCAATAACACCCCCTCGAGCAACATTTATAAGGCGGACTCCTTTCTTCATCTTTGCGAATGTGTCATCATTGAATACCTTCTTAGTAGCAGGTGTAAGAGGCATGTGGAGTGAGACGAAGTCAGCAGTGGCTATGGCCTGCTCAAAGGAAACCAAATCCACACCAATAGCGCGAGCTCTGTCAGCTGGTGCATAAGGATCATGGGCTATTACATGCATACCCAGGCCTTTTGCACGTCTTGCAACCTCGGAACCAACTTTACCAAAGCCCATAACTGCTAATGTCTTCCCAACAAGAGAAACACCCACATACTTGCTTCGCAACCATTTTCCTGTTAATTAATTGGTTATTTCATAATTGTATATTGGTTCACATGACACCATGAATCAGAGTTCAGATCTAGTTACTCAGCCAATTAAATAATACAAAACTGTCATATTCTTGGACTATCCACTCCTAGAAACCAACAGATCTGTTTTCAAAAATCAACCCCCCCCCCCCCAAAAAAAAACCAACCACCACCCAAAAAATACTAGTACTACTTAGTAAAGAAGAAAGAAACTTGACCCTGACAAGATTGTCTAAATTTGTCGTTGTCCTTTAACTAGTCAAGCTAACCTTGAAAAATTGAAGCTTCACAATACATTTGCGTGAAATTGAAAAGAGAAGTAATACCTTCAAAGTTTGTCTTTTTCCTGTTTAAGTAATTTTTCAAGAATAAAAATTAGCATATAAATCTTTACTATTTTTGATTCGTAAACCTTAAGAAGATGGTTTGTACTTAAATACAAGACTAACATCTTATGAAAGAAGTAATGATATACTAATCTTTAAGTTAATTGTTAAAACCTTCAGTACCTAACCTTAAAATCTACCTGCCCACCAAATGCCTCATTTTCTTTTTTCTAAGTAATCAAATTATTTAATTAATATAGATCCAACAATTCACTCAAATCAAAGTTCCAACAAATCAAATAAATTTACGTTATAAACGTACGACAAAAAAAATACCTACCGGGATGCGCAAGCCATGATTTTTATTTTTTTACTTGTAAATGAAGACTGGAAGCGTCCTTCTCCTAGTTCGTAATCTAAATACTGAGAATTTAGCAAATACCTCTTATTTTCAGATCTATGCAATAAATCATCAAAAACAGCAGTAGAACTATATATAATATTAAAAGAAATATAAAAAAGGGTACCAGCTTTCATGGAGGCATCAGCCTGAGCAACGTTACGGGCCATGGAGGTAAGCAAAGCGATTCCATGCTCAGCAGCAGCAATAGTATTAGCTGTGGGCGCGTTAACGACGAGGCAACCAAATTCAGTAGCAGCTTGCAGATCCACATTGTCTATCCCAACACCAGCTCTTCCGACGACTTTAAGACGGCCCTGTGCAGCCTCAAAGACTTCTCGAGTCACCTTAGTCCCACTCCGTACAATAAGCGCGTCGCACAAAGAGATCTTAGCACAGAGATCCTGAGGAGACAAGTCATACGAACAATCCACGTTGCCGAAACTACGGAGCAGGTCCAAACCCGCCTCTCCAAGTTTCTCGGAGACGAGAATGGTTGGCTTGGGAATCGAAACGACACCGTCAAGATCTCTCGCGTTGGAGAATGAGATGTCGGCAGATTCAACAGTTTTGATAACATTACAAATGGTGGAAGAAGAATTTGATGGAGAAAACGAAGCAGAAACAGAGTGGAAAAGTTTGAGGGAAGAGGAATTTGAGGAGGCGTGGAGGAAAGAGAGATTTGAAGGCTTATTATGATTTACAGAGGAAGAAGAAGAAGAGAGGAGAGAATTTTGAAGGGTGGTGGTGGCAGTGCGAGGGGAAGGAGTGGACGCCATTATTATGGAGAAAGAAAACTCAAAAGTTGTTGGAGATTTGAGGTTATGGAACACTAATGAAATAAAAGATGTTTTGTTTATATAGAACAGAGAATGATCATTGATGGATGAAAATAGTATCTCCGTATTTGGTGGGTATATGTACCAATTTTGTTTTTCTAATTTGGACCACTCTTGACCTTTTTGACAAACTTCCTAATTACTACGATAACTTTTTACTAAAGATAAACATCCTAAACTATTGCATCCCTTCTCCTCTTCTTCTTACTTCTTTTATGGAAAAACGGTAAAAAATATCTTTTACTGTGCCAAAATGTTTAATTTTGATCCTTGAAAATAGCACGAGTTAGTCAAGTTTTGATTCGGTAATTAAATAGTTAGTATTTGCAAAGTTAATGAAAATAGTTATTATTTTGCACAACACGGAACCAGTATAATTTACTGGAGCTTGGTGCATCTGTGTATGAACTTCCAGCATAATATGCTGGAACTCTAACACACGAAAATAATATATTGGAGATTAGAGCACATGAGTATGAACTTTCAGCATATTATGCTGGACCAGTATATTATGCTGGAAGTCCAGTATATTATACTGGGATATTTTTTCGGATTTTGAACAGTATTTTTGTTCAGATTTATTTTTACATAAAAAGTGATTAAATTTCGATTAATTTTGAAATTGAAAATATTTTTTATACGTGGATTTCACCCATTTTACACTATAGATTCGTTAATAGTAAAAGGTAAATACGAGCAGATTTGCTAACAAAAGAATTGAATTGACGCAAAGTATGACAAAGTATAAAATTAAGCACATCTTATCTTCTCTTTCTTTTTCCTAATTGTTGTACCTTTTTTGCTTTGTTGGAACAAAATAAAATGTGGAAAGCGAAAAGGATAAAGCGTCATCATCATCGAGATAGAAAAAATTACATGTGTTGTTCAATTAGTGGGATAATATTTTCCTTAATACTATCGGGCTTTTGATGTCAAAATTGGCGAACTACATGACCCTCTTTTTTATTTTAGATGTCAAATCCCAAACCATCTCCCCCCCCAAACCCAACTATCAAGGCATGTAATCTAATAGTTCATGCACTTTACATGTGTGAATGTTAGACATACAATGTCCTACTTGACCCAAAAAAAAAGCATAAAGGGTGTACGAAGGAAAATATTTTTTATATAAAAAAAAAATAATTAAAACTCTTTTTCAACTTTTTTCGCCCTATTCTCCATCCTTGCAAACCCCCACCTAGAGTTATCAAAATGGGTCAGCCCAGCCCAGCCCAAGCCTCGTGGGCTTTTTAATTTGATGGGCTAGAACGGGCCGACCCGCCACATGAATGAGCCTTAAAATGGACAGCCTAACCCAGCCCTAAGAGGGTCGCGGGCTAGGGCGGGCCGGCTTTTCAATTATTATTTTTTAGAAAAAAAAAATCTTTAAGTCCTTAAATATGTTTTCGTGACATAGTCGATTAATCATGTAAACAACTTCTGTTTGCTTAAAGCGTACAAAAAACTTGATATTTGACGAGGAATCTCGTAATTGAAATGCAGATTCTCTATATCTCTAGCTCTCTTTTTTAAGTTACATGAATATTTTCTTAATGGTTTTCTTTCATTTTCCTCAGATTCAAGAATTGCTTCAATAAGTTTATATGCTAAGGTTTTTTAATTTAGGAATAACATCATTTGTTGATTTCATCATTATAATTCATAAAATTTTCAAAATATTTGAAATTTGCTAGCGGTCAATTTTTTTTTGTGTACTTAATATTGATCTTTTTCTATACTGAAAAGCAATTTAAATATTAATAATATATTAAAGAAATCCAAACTGATCATTGGCCACTTAAAGTAATATTTTCTTTTAAAAAAAGATTACTATTGGCCACCTAAAACTTTTGAGTTCGTTTATTAATTAAGCAAAAGAAAAACTAATTTTGTCATGTAACATGCATGTCAAAAATCTAAATTCTAGTTGATGTGGAAGGGTAAATGAGCAATCTAGGGTTGGGGAATGAAGATTATAGTTAATGTTTTTTTAGTTTTTACTTTTTTAAAATATTAAATATTTAATAGTTAATTAATTTGAATTTAATTAATTTTTGGCCCACGGTCCGGCCCAGGCCCAGCCTCGATCAAGTCTCAAGGGCCAGTGGGCTGACATGGGCCGGGCTTATAAGCCTCAGTTTTAAATGGGCTTAAAAATCCTAGCCCAACCCTACCAAAGTAGCGGGCTGGATTGGGCTGACCTCACGAGCCAAACCTATTTTGACAGCTCTACCCCCACCAAACCACCATCCCTACCCACCCTCACCACACCCACCTGCTTCTTTCATTTCAACCAAAGGAATACTTTTTTTATGATTTAAAATTTTTTTTATCCATTTCAACAAATAAGTACTTTCTTTTCATAATGTAGAAAATATAGTTTCTTTCATTTCATCAAACTAAGTATTTTCTTTGCCTAAAATAGAAAAAGTATTTATTCCAACAAAATAAGTACTTTCTTTCAAGATGTAGAAAAAGATTTTTTTTTTTCATTTCAACAATACAAATACTTTCTTTTCATGATGTAGAATAAATATTTTCTTCCATTTCAACAAACTAAGTATTTTCATCCTGAAATAGAATAATTATTTTTATTCCAACAAAATGAGTACATTCTTTTCAAGATGTAGAAAAAGTATTTCTTTCATTTAAAAACGGAAAAGGGCCTAAAATTCCCTTTTACTATATAAAATAGGACAAGCTAGACCTTCGTTAAAAGTTGGTCTCTATTCTGCCCTTGCCGTCAACAAATGGGCTCGTATATGCCCTCTATCACTAACGGAAGACTCATAAAGCCACGTGGAATATATGTGAGGGCAAGTTAGACCTAGTTCGAATTGTACATAGGCATATATGAATTAGTTATAATAGTCATTTCTCAAACACTTCACAACTCCATATCAGTTTACTTAGACACCTATTTGACAACACCAAACTAATTATCATAGCAAATAAACTCAGTCATAGACACAACAAATGAACGACAATGACTTTATTAAATCTTTGTATATAAACATAAAGCTTCATTACATAATAAAAGACAACAATTAAGCTACAATAACACTAACATTATATATCATTTCGCACTGATCCAAAGAACATAACAAGACATCCCAAAATCACACACATGAAGATCCACATCTTCTTCCAAAATTTAGCATCGAGCACAACTGAGTACTCTAAATCAGTCACTTTCTTCATTAGAATATTTCTTTCCAATTCCAAGGCTTCTATTCCTCCATGATCGACGAGCATCATAACATTCTCAAGATCAAATTTTCCTTTGGAGAGCATTTCTTTCACGGATTAGAGCTTCCTTTTCCTTCTTTAAACTGCATATGAGATTTGAAACTCTAGGAGGAAGTTCTTCATCTTGCCATTCCTAATAGGAATATTTTTCATCCTAAAAATCAAAAATAAATAAAACAAATTTACAAGAAAATCAGAATAATTAAAAAAAACCATCAAAAATTTTACTTACCTCATGCTTTAGGCATTTGAAAAACCTTCTCCTAGCATTTAAAGGTGTCCTTCCCATGAAATAATTGGCAGTAAGCCCGTAATGACACCTCCTATTTGACCCATTTGAGTTACTAGAACATTTCGACATTGTCTTTTGTTGTCTTTTGTTATGATTCGACCCCTTTGAGCTACTAGGATTTAATGAAGTCATTGTCGTTCATTTGAATGTTTGTGTCTATGACTGTCGCGCCCCCTTTTTTCCTTCCGCGGAATCAGGTTCGTGACATTTTGTGTGGGACAACTCTTTTCTTTTGGGAAAGGGGTTTTGCAATTTTGAAGAGTCGACACCTAACAATTTTAAGGTGTGTTAGGGCACCTATAGGGTTCATTTATAACTACATTTGGTAACCACAGATAGGGTAAAGGCTTGAAATTATGGGAAGGTGTTAGGCACTCCTCAGGATCCACTAGTGTGGTTCCCGGCCAAACAGTTTTTGTGGATTTGTACCAGTAGCAAACAAACAAGTATGGCTCAAATAGTAGGGGATTTGGGTTTAAATGCACAAGTGTTTGAAAACGATTAATGAAAGCAAGATTTTGAAAAGAGTTACAATCCAAGCATGCTTATGAATATAAAGGGGGTGTCCTAGGTTTGTTTGTAATATAGATCACATCAATGCAATAACCGGTATAACACTCCTCAAAGAGGGGCTACACGTGGCATTAGCACACTGGTCATCATATACATATCTACCCTTTCCCGCCCCGTGAAGGTAATTAAAGTAAAGGTTGGTCTCGACCCCTATTGCATGTTGTTACCCGTCCTTTCCTATCAATCTCGGAGGAATTTAGGACTCCTATCCTAAGGGGGAGGGTTCTAGGTGGACCCTCAGGTTTAAAGGTAAAATTCTAGGCGACATACAAGAACACATAGGACTGCATTTAAAGGGGAAACCACAGAAAATAGATAGAAGGCTCAGGTATACCTCCACAAATAATGCACATAGACAGCATGACTCATGCACAATTAAAATCTGAATTTAAATCCTATGTATGGTATCTAAGTAATAACAGCAGAACCAGATTTATTACATGACTCTGAATCGGGCTTGCCTACTGATTTTAACATACTAGCAGTTAAACAAGGACAAATTTGTTTTTATTTAAGCAATTACCTAAGGCTTGCCTAGGCATAAAGTAATGTGCAGCAGTTATTCCGAGTTATTGAAACAGTGGAAATTATTTTACCCTAAAAACATGTTGTTCTAGTTGATATGAATGCAGAGATTATCACCAATTATTTTAAACAGGATAATCAAGTGTGAAGCTGTTCTGACCTTTTTTATAATCAACAGTTTACACTAAGTGTGAATGCAAGTACGAATGAGATCCTAAAACATGGTATCTAAGATGCATGTATAAAACTCATTATGCAGAATTTCCTAAGAGTGGGATTTCTAAATTCACCTGGCAGCGTAGAACATAATAGTAAAGTGCTAATTATTAATAGATTTTAACACATGATTTTGTAAGGGTGCACATGCTGAAACAATAAACAAGAGACCTAAGAGCATGATTTATAATGCATGTATGAACCCTTAGCATGGTTTCTATGCGCAATTAGAAATATAAACCTAATAACATGTTTTCTACCCTTAACAACTATAACATGCATATTTACCCCTTCCCTTTTCACTAGTCAACCCCAATACTTGTTTACAACAAGCTATTACAGACCAACGTTGAAATGAATTACATAATAAAAATAAGAAATTACACTATAGGAAGCCTGACTAGGACTTCCTCTCTAAGTTATGTAATTAATCACCTCAAGTGCCAAGATTGTTTCATAGCTTTTCCTCACATTTAAGTGTGTCAGAGTTCCCTAAGAACCTCAAGGGATCCCAGACAGTACTCAAACCCAGATTTCATAGCCAAGACAGAGTAAGTGCAGCGTGGAAAGGCCAACTTTCATGTGTCCAAGTTCAGAGGGAGCTCAAGGATCCCAAGGCAAGGCTCACACAAAAAGGGAAGAACCTAGTATTCTAAAAGTATAGTGAAAGTGCAGTGCCCATGTTTGAAAGGAGTTTGTTTAAAAACTGGACTGACAGGTCCATTTTGAAAGCAATCAGTAACAGGGATGATTGAAAGTAGTTGTATTAGTAAGATAGAGTTCAAACACACCAGGGTAAGACCACACACAACAAGTGGATGAATTCAGTAATCACACATGGGGGCAAAAGGGTTTTGGGTATACATATATATTAACTATAGACACCTGACCTCAACAAAATATCAGGACTGGTAGGGACATGCTCAGAGATAGTTGGTCACTAGCATAATCACAAACTAGTCATGAAACACATAGAGAGGGGATAGGGGATTTGGGATTCATGAGATGGTAAGTATATAGTGAGTGATTGACAAGGCATTCTTGAATCACATGAAATCTTATCAACATGTTTATATATAAACCTCACAACAAAAACTCAAGTAAAAGTAGGCCAGAAATAAAAGAAACTGAAGCAGGGATAGAAACATATTGTTGTTGAAGCTTTAAATTAAACTAGGACATACCAGTAAGGATAAAAGTAAGCAAATGAAAGAACCAAGGTTTGTAGATGATTAGCCTTGGCTTGTAGCCGGCCAATAGTAGTGGAATAACACAAAAATTTTTAAGTAAGAGAGGGGTTTTTTTGAAAGCCAAATCCTGTGTCTTGTTAATGAAAGGCTTAGGGTATTTATAGCTTTGAAAATAGGTAGAAAATACGGTAACAAGTAAAGGTTTAGCACAATTATGGAAGTAATCACAATTAGAATCCAATTAATACAAGTACTTCCTTTAATCAAGGAATTACAACTTAAACGGATACTAACAGGGATAACTAAGGAAAGAAAATCAGTTTGAGAAAGATTGGTTTTTACCACATAAGGGGTAGTAAAAGCATAAAGCATATGATTGAGTCTAAGTACAGAATACACTAATTTGGGGAAAGGATTCAGCAAGAATGAAGCACCACAACAAATAAGGGAATGGAATCAATCAACTTAAACAATCGAGTAAAGTTTTAGGGGTTTATAAGAAAATCTTGCAATCAAACCGTAACTTAAGGAAATCAGGATGAATCAAGAGTGAGCCATGATTTTGCACTTCGACATATAAATGGAGAAGAATGAACAGGCGTATTAGACATGCAAGGTTAGCCATATCGATAAAAGGAAGCAAAAGAGGAATCAACTAGATGAACACAATCATACAGAAGGGACACGAGTAGGCTAAGGAATCAGTAGCAAAAAGGAACCCATTCGAAGCATGGTGGTCAACGGAAACTTTAACAAAGTCAAGTAGTTACAGCTAACACATAGAACCAGAGTGAAGAAACCAATCTAACACACAGAAACAGGTAAAGAAGGTCAGGTCAACGTACAGAAGCAAGTAAAGAAAATCTTTAAAACTCACAGTAACAAGTGGAGAAAACCTTTAAGAAATTAGGGTTTTTAACAGAGTTGAATTAAAAGCGGTAAGAACATAGAATCGGTCAAGATAAACAAAGAGAAAGGTCTAATCATAGAGAAATTAATTGAAACAGGTATACATACAAATCACATAAGCAAAGACAGTTCCAGAACCCCGGATAAAACCAAAATAACTAGGGTTTTCCACATGATGAATCAAGTAGAAGAAAAACATAAATAAAACATTTAAACATAGTAAAATCATATGACCATACTGAAAATCAGAGATAAAGTCTTTTAAAAGAGGTTAAGAAACCCTAATCTTGAAGACGGAGGGTCGCTTTGAAAAAATCGGGAAAAAACCTTTGAGGAAAACATCAAAAGCTGATAATATACACAGATCTAAGACAGATTTAAAAGAAAATCGGAAAATCTTTAGGGTTAGGGTTTTGGGGAACCCAAATAAGGTGAGAAAACCTTGAAAAGTTACCGGTTTTAGCCGGAAAAGTCACAGATCTTACTCGAACGGTCATGGATGGCCGAAAAATGGCATGGGAAACCATGGGAGGCGAGTGAACCGCCTCTAGTCACTAGAAGGCCCCAAAACGATGACACATGTTCAAGAGGGAGCCATAAGGCTAGTTAGTGGTGAGACCACTATGGATTCAAGTAGAGAGATGGCCGGAGAAGGTGGATAAGGTTCATCGGAGAGGAGGGGAGGGGAGAAGGTTCTGGAGAGAACCATATATATATATATATAGAGAGAGAGAGAGAGAGAGATGAGAGTAGGTTGAGTGAATGAAGAATGAGATGGTTTGGGGGGGTCGTTTGGGTTTAATTTAGGAAGGGGAAATGGGGACCGTTGATCTGAATGATCAACAGTCAAGATTGAATGGGGTAGGTGGGTCGGTTATGGCTTGGGTTTGGGCTTAGGTCTAATGGATTTTTTAATTGGGTTAAGGATCTGTTTGATTTAGGTTAGATTTGAAAGCCAATTTTGGCTATAAGTTAAATAGCCATTTTCCCCATTTAATTTATAAAAAATAGTAGATAATTTCTAAAAATAATTTAAAATTCTAAAATAATTTACAATACATAATTAGCAATTTAAAAATACAGGATCCAGTTTTATGCATATAAAACATAATTAAATCTTAAAAGGGCTAATATTACAATTATGTGCAATTTTGCTTTAAAAATACTAAATGTAATTATAAAAATATGTGTCACACCTCCTTTTTCCGCCCCCGCGAGGGGCGAAGGAGTTTTTTCCAATTAAAGACAATCGAAACGGGATTTGTTTGTTTATTTCAGAGTCGCCACTTGAGAGATTTAGGGTGTCCCAAGTCACCATTTTAATCCCGAATCGAGGAAAAGAATGGCTTTGTATTATAGTCCGCGAACCAGAAATCCGGATAAGGAATTCTGTTAACCCGGGAGAAGGTCTTAGGAATTCCCGAGTTCCGTGGTTCTAGCACGGTCGCTCAACTGTCATATTCGGCTTGATTATCTGATTTTATACAATTATGAACTTATGTGCAAACTTTAAACTCTTTTACCGCTTTTATTATTATTATTATTTTTAGAATTGCAACGTCGTGAAAATGCGTTTCGAACCACATCGCAATCAATGCACCCATAGTTTTTGACACGTTTTGACTCCGTTGAGATTTGGATTTGGGTCACATAAATGCGCAACCGAGTTTAAGGATGTAGTATTATTAAAATCGTGCCTAAAGAATCTAACGCTTTATTACTTTGGAGAAAGCCGTGAAATTTGCTAAACGGCTCATCTCGAAATCTAAGTATTCAATTAAACATTTATTGAGGGCCCCGCAATTTGTGCGTTTTATTGGGCGAGACTCATCTCATTTATTTTAAAAGGACAATACTAGAATGCCTACATTTTTCTCTATTAAATTTGTCTCTACAAAATGAAAAAGAGAAGGTCTTAATTTATTTATATGTTTGAGTTGTTATAGTTGGGTTTTGAATATGATTCATAAAATCTGAAAATGATGCAAGCAGGGCAGTCCGTTGCCAATGCGGGCCTAGACCCGACGTGTATGGCACAAAACTCGACCTGGGCCATATCATTCACATGTTACTACCTAATTACATTATACTAGGTATGTTCACAGTTTGTCAAATTAAAAAAAACTTGGCAATCTAATTTTAATCCTAGACCATTTACATGCTGAAATTAACCAATATTATTTAGCTAAACAATATTCCTACAAGCTCCAAAACGGTCTATTCGTTTAATGAACTAAGTGTTGGATGTTTAAGAATAGTCTAAATCAGCTAACATATTTTTTGAGACATGATAATCATTCAACAATAACGAATTAATTAGACAGAGTTACTACACCATTTATTTATTTTTTAAGCAATACCTAGATAGTTCGTCCGCTAAGCTATCGTCAGATGTTCCACTATATATATTAAACAACTACATGATTCTGATTAGAGTAAGCTAAATAATTTATATATACAAATAAAATTCAGAATATAATTAAAATAAATTCAGAACTTCAACTCTTCATTTCGTATTCATGCTTTCATGTTTCAGTTTACAGTAACCAACATGACAATTGTGTACCTGATATTGGAAGCAAAAGAAAAGGGAGATCAGCAGAAATGCAGTAGCATATAACAACACCGACACCCAGTAACTAGCAACAACCAGCAACGAGAAACCAGTGACGGATTTTAAAAATCAAGATAAAAATCCAGAAACACCGACAACAATCAACGGACAGAAGCCAAGGGAATCTTTTCAGATTTGAAAGACTAATTAATGTTCAACCCTTAATATTTTCGGAATTTTTTCTCTCTCTTCAATATTCAGCTCCCTTTTTTTTCTCTATCTTTTTCTCTCTTTTGTCTCTCCTCTTTTTTTTTCTGTCCCCTTTTTTTCTCTTCTGTATTCTCACCCTCTTTTAAAATCTGATCAAGTCCCTTATTCATATCTCATTCCAAACCTTTTAATCCATTAATAAAACCACCACTTTCTCCTACCAAATCCACTATCTTCCCACTCATCCCTCTTTTAAATCCCACTACCTAATGTTTTGTCCCCCATTACATTAAACAAATATATCAACCCCACCCCATTACATCTTGTCCCTCATGCTTAACATAAAAAATTATATTATTCCCCCATTAATTTATGTCTTGTCCCCCATTATATTAAACAATTGTTCAAATATTTAATTCCAAAAATACCCCTCCGACCTTACTGAAATTACCAATTTACCCCTGAACGTGCTGCAAATTACCAAACTACCCCCATCAGCTATAACCAATTCACCTAATCAATTTCAACCAAAATACAGCAAATATGACCAATTTCTAAACAATTTTCAACAACAAATTCAAACTAAATGATGAACAACAAAAACAACTAAAATTATTTTGATTGAACAATATTTTTAACAACAAACTAACCTACTTTCAGATTCAACATTACAACCAACAATTTCTATATTAAACTTAAACAAGATCATGAGACAAACTCAAGAAATAATCATAAATGATAAACAATAAACAAGAAAATCAAACTTATACTAATTTCGGATTCAAGAACAATCAAACAAAGTATGGACATAAATGAAAAGATTCAACAACAATAATAAGCAAGTTTTATTCAAATTTGAATTAAACTTGAATTAAGCTTAAACAAAACAAATAAACATATTCAAATCACTAAACTTCAAATAATCAATTGATTTTTTAAATTAAATCCAACAAAATACAACAAAGATACATGATTCAAACTAAATAAACAAAAATTAAAAACCAAAACATAAACTCTCATTAAATCACTGGATTAAAAACGAACTTCAAACAAACATGACGGATTCAAATGATTTAAACTAACACTCTTCTATACTAAATCCTTTTAACAGAACAAACTAAAGGCAAAATTCATTGAACTTCAACTTAAAACTAAAACATTATAACTACTAACAATTTCTACCTAAAAATAAACAAGAAAAATAAAACAAACCTGAAACAAACTGAAGAAAAAAATAAGAAAAACGATAAACACGAATTGGTTAAACAACTAACCGGAGCGGAACGACGATAAACTTGAACAAAACAAATCTGCCCGGAAAGAATTATCGTGCCAAAATAACATCGACGCCGAAGACGACCATGAATGGACGAAGCATACGACAACAGAACTCCGGAGTATCAACATTTGCTGCGGCTGCGTCGCCTGGAGGTCGTCTGGGCAGTGATGGAAATGAGGGAGCAACTAGGGCAGCCATGGGAGCTCGGGCTCGAGTTCGACGAAGATGAAGGCAGGAGCAGCGGGGGCGTTTTGTGCGTGAAGGAGACGCATCAAGCAAAAGCAGAAGGAGATGTTTGGATGAGAGGAAATGGAGCTGAGTGGTCATTTGGGCTGTTCGCGGTCGAAGACGAAGCAGTGGCGACCATGGTGATGACGAAGCAGGAGATGAAGCAGCATGGAGGAGAAGAAACAGCAGCAGCACGAGCTGAAGAAGCAGACGACGCAGCAGCAACAACACGGAGGAGCTGGAAGGAGGGGTCGTTCATGGCGAGGTTCTGTTCGAAGCTAGAGCTTGGAGGGGTCGTTCATGGCTTGGGCTGTGTGATGAAGAAGATGAGGAGGGGGAGGTCGTGTGAGGGTGGTCGACGTTGGGCAGCAGGGTAGCAGCAACGGGGGGGGGGGGGGGAAGCCATGGTTGCTTGGGGTGTTTGGGATTTTGGAGAAGAAGAAGAGGGAGGGGGCGGGTGTGTTCTTTAGGGTTTGGGGATACAAAAAATGAAAATGAAGAAAAGGGGTTGGGCGGGTGGTTTAGTTATGGGGCGGACCGGGTCGACTCGGGTTGAAATGGACCGGGTCATGGGGAAGGTTGGGTATTTTTTGGGCTTGTGGCTTGAATTTAAAGAAGATGCCCAATTCCGATTTTCTTTATTTTTTTTTCTCTTTTCTTCTTTTATTTTTCTAAAACTAAATTCTAAATATCCTTAAACTATCATATAGAACTAAATTAATTTATAAAAGCGCAAATTAACTCCCATCAACAATTAACACACAATTAAGTAATAATTAAGCATAAAATTGTACAATTGGACATTAAATGCTAAAAATGTGAAAGATGCCTATTTTTGTAATTTTCATTTTTGTAAAACAAACTTAATTACTAACAATTGTAGAATTAAATCCTACATGCAAAATGCGATATATTTTTTTATTTTTTATTAATTTAACAAATAAACATGCGCAGATAAATGCAAATAATTATCCAAAATACCACAAAATTCAAAAATTGCACACCAAGGAAAATTATTTTATTTTGAATTTTTTGGGAGTAATTCTTTCATAGGGCAAAAATCGTGTGCTTACAATATGTAAGAATTACCTTAGCCATATATAGCATAAATATAGAAATCCAATAGATGAATTATCAAAATAATAATTTTGGAAATAATTATTGGGGATTTTATGGATAAAAAGGGAGAAAATAAATCAATTTAAAACCTTAAAATTATGGAAAAAATAATAAAAACCTTGGACATGCTTATATATGTATATATATTCTATTTTGAAAGTATCTTGCATATTGAAAATATACAGGAAAAAATTGGGTATCAACAATGACTTAGTTTATTTGTTGTGATAATTAGTTTGGTGTTGTCAAATAGATGACTATGTAAACTGATATGGAGTTGTGAAGTGTTTGAGAAATGACTATTATAACTGACTCATAAATGCCCCTGTACAATTCGAACTAGGTCGAACTTGCCCTCACATATATTCCACGTGGCTTTATGAGTATTCCATTAGTGACGGAGAGCATATACGAGCCCATTTATTGACGGCAAGGGCAGAATAGAGACCAACTTTTAACGGAGGGCTAGCCTATCCTATTTCTTATAGTAAAGGAGCATTTTAGGCCCTTTTCCGTTTAAAAAAAGTACTTTCTTTTCATAATGTAGAAAAAAATAATTTATTTCATTTCAACAAACTAAATATTTTCTTCTTGAAATAAAAAAAGTATTTTTTCCCAACAAAATGAGTAATTTCTTTTCATAACGTAGAAAATATATTTTCTTTCATTTCAACAAACTGGATATTTTCTTTTCATGATGTAGAAACCATTCAACAAAATGAGTAATTTCTTTTCATGTCGTAGAAGGATAGTTTTTCAACAAAATAAAGTTTTTTTTAGTTATCGAGCTCAAATTTCAACGTTGTTCTTGTGTAAAAAGGTAAAGTAGCATATTAGTTCCTTTGGGTTTGTGTGAATTTTGAAAAAAATAATCAAATTGTCGAAGAAAATAGAGTCGGGGGAGAAACATGGGGATTTTGGGGAAGACAGGTTGAGGAGAGTAGCATAAAAAATTATTTTCCTAAAAATATTTTATACTTTCTAATCAAACACTAGAAACTATTTTCCGGAAAGAGTATTTTACTCAACAATCAAACAAAGGAAAATAAGTGATATAACCACTTATTTTCCAAGAAAATATTTTTTAGGAAAACATTTTCAATAAAAAATATTTTCCTTCGTATCAAACATACCCACAATGTCTAATTACTTTTTTTCTCCTCTTTTTTAATCTCATATGTAATAGGAATAATAAAAATGTATAGAAAACTAAGACGTCCTTCTTCTTTTTTCCTCCATGTTGAGAAAGGAAGTCACTTGCGACTCAAGTCCACTTTTTAACCAAATTATTGACATAAAAACAAACGTGCATCTAGTAATTGTGATTGCTAAATACATCTCCTTTATTCACTCTACTCCAATAATTTTGAAGACAAAAATGTTTAAAATACTATGGCATTTGTCATTTTTGTTCATAATAGATTTAACCAGAATGCTGGTAAAAGGCCTCTTATTCATAGACTTGTCACGGATAGAAAATATTTGGCTAAGTCGAAGAAAATTAGTCTCATTCATATAAAATTGAACACTAATTACTCTCACGAGTACCATGAAAATAGTAAATTGGAGAAAATTTATGTATATTTTGAGAATGATAGCATAGAAGATTAGCGGTAAGACCCTTTGGAATTAACTAATGATCAACGATTAACCCATAGAGAGGGAATAAAAAATTTATGGACTTTTTTTAAAATAATAAAAAGTAGGTGTGAGCAGTTGGTTTTGGCAGGTATGAGAAGAGGTATAGGGCGGTCTAAGAAGTATTGGAGAGAGGTGATCAGACAGGATATGGTGTGACTTCAAATTTTCGAGGACATAGCCCTTGATAGGAAGATGTGGAGATCGAGCATTGATCACGCCCAACTATGCCTTATAAAAAGGACACGCGGACGTTGCAAATATAATCTAAGTATTTATGCCCAGAGTCGAACCCACAGGGAATTAACCTATCAATTAGTTTCGTTGGACTTACTAAATTCTATAGAATCAACTTCCCCAAACGTTGTAAATAACAATTGATGGTATTTCTAATAACTAAGACTGAAAGTAAATAAACAGCTGAAAACTAACTATGCTTGAGTTGTAAACAGTTATGAGAAGGTTCTAAGGAAGTGATTTCCCCTATTGATGGAATCCCTTCCGGTTATGTTTCATATAGATTCACCAAAATATCTCTATCAATCATGAGCACTCCTTTTACCGTAAATTTCTCCCGAGTAATAATGATAATTTACTAGACGCACTCTCCCGAGATACACTAGCTGGCTTTGTTTATTACAGCTCATTTTAGATTGCACCCAAGGCTTCGTTATCCCTAATCCCGCTTTTAAACCCGCAGTTATAGATCCCTCTTATAGTTTGGGAGTGATGTTATTCAACAATTACCTAAATATGCACTCCCCCGAGTTATGCACACTAAATAGGCACAACTAATTGAGGATCCTGTCAATTAACTACAACAAACATGTAGTTGAACAAATAGAGATTAAACTGGCAAACTATATTAACATAATCAAAAAGTTCATCCTTCAATAGGTTCCATCAAAACCCTAGACAAATGATTAAGCTACTCATACTAGTGTTCATCAAACACAAATCGTAAAAACAAAAGGAATAAAGGAAGAACTCGTTGGTGAAAAATCCTCCTTGCCTCTTGCCTCCCTTTTTCTTGCACTAAACTATGAAAAACTTCATAATACCTCATTGGGCGAGCTTGACCTTCTATAGGTTAAGTGAATTTTCCCCCAGACTTCCAAGTTTACCCCTGAAAATTAGACTTCTGGAACTGGATTAGCGTGGCCGCGCTAATGGCCGCGCTAGTGGACTAACATTCTGCCTCGACCATCTGGGCTAGCACGGTCGCGCTAGTCCAAGCCTGCATTTCATCTGTTCTTTTCCTCGTCTTCTCGCGTGCTCAGCTCCAAGGGGTTTGTTCTTGCTTCAATGTAACTCCAATCACATCTATAAGGCCTCATCCAAGCTCCTCACTCCTGAAACATGTGAAATTCACAATTAGAGCCCATTTTTCATCATTTAACTATATTATAACATTGAAACATGATAAAGCTGGGGTAAAAACAATCGCCAAATTATACAAATCTAGCCTATTATCAACACCTCACACTTAAATCATTACTAGTCCTCGAACAATCTACTACAATCTATAGAGGTTCCTTCACTAAACATTCTTCCCTAACGCATCACACCAAGAACAAATCACATGAGTTACGCCTAGTAATGAACAATCTTAGCCTCAAAAGTTGACTCTCACGCGCCCTGTAATATTCATACTTTCCCAAACTACTCTACACAGAAGTCAAGACTCATCTTTCCTTCATGAATCACATGCCCTCACATTCACACAAGAGAGTGCTTCCACATATAATGATATTTAGAACAATTAGGAACTCAAATAGACAAAATTCGCTCACTCTCTAAAAAAGTATTCACATATCACAAAGATGCACCATAGGGTTTCCCGTAGTGTACTACTCTACTAATCGAGCCCACTCAGTCTAGATCAATAGGACTTCACTTGGTTGTAATGTAGACTAAGGGACAGGTAGGATATATTTGGATATAGTGACTAACCTCCCTAAGCACTTTTTAATACAATTACATTAACATTCAAGACCATACTTCTGTCAACCAAACATACCACCACTTTTTCTTTTATTTACAACAACCCCATCCAGTAGGTGTAATTATAACACACCACCACTTATCACCCACTATGTTTATTTGCAACACATTTTTTTCGTGGTGCTTCTTCTTTTATGCTTCAAAATTCTGCACCTTTTCTTGATTTCGATGATTCCACTTAAAAACAAAACCACCACCCCACATTTTGTCTTTGCATACTTTCGATACCATTCAAGTGCTTATGGGAGGACAAAGGGTTCAAACAGCAAGCTATTCAAACAATTGGGTAAGATTCACATTGTGGTTGCCAAAGAAACAGGCTTATAGACTCTACGGGATTAACTAAGATGCATTACAGTTAGGTGGGTTTACTTATATGTCTGGCTCAACAAAGAAATGCCTATATCACTTCTAAAACTGAATGAAACTATTATTTCGCTTTGCAAACACACAGGGCAAGTTCTAGGCACCAAATGTGAATCATGAAATACAGTAAAGCTCTCACACACATGGCACATGACTCATTCCAGATTGACTTATCAAGACACTCTCTTCTGAGTCTTCAAGACAGTAACAAACATACAATTTTAAGGCACTTTAGCAAGAATCAAATACTGAGAATAAGCGTTACACTCTAGTGTCTATTGTGTTCAGGTGTATCAACGTTAGAGGCTTTTCATTTCGAATTCAGCTCGTAGCCCATCAATCCTAATCTAAAAACTAAAAAGAAAACAAAATGAACAAAAGCTACCTATACCCGGTTCAAGCTAAACCCTTGGAAAAGAACCGTGGCCCAAAGAAAAACCAAGGGGGAGTTACTACACTACCTAAAAAAATAAAATAAAAAAAATCTTTTTGGTATTTTCTTTAGACTAACTTCCCTCAAGAAAATTGTCTAAAAGATCCATCATCAGGAAGAGTCTTCATATTTCCCTTTTTTTTTCTCGACTTAGTCCCACAAAAACCCCGCCGAAAGAGATCCATCGTCGGGACAATCCACTTACCTACTTTAAACTAATGAACTCTTACTCAACACCAAAACAATCAAAGTAAAACAAAATCAAACAGTCAATTGATACAATTACATACATACAATGAAGTATCCTCCACCCCACACTTAAAATGAAGACATGTCTCCAAGGCTTAAAATTGAAAGAACAGTGAGGTAAAGGAACTTCCATGAAGGCTCACTCCTGGTCGGAGACGGTGTCTGGGTTTACATTGCACGCACGACCCAGAGCTCGCAGCCAGCCCAAGAATTTCTTCTCCGACTTCACTTGTCGGTCAGCCACCGCATCTATGCCGGTACCCAAATCAGTCACAGAGGTTCGCAACCCAGCCATATCTTGCTCCAAAGTGGTCATGCGGGTACTACATCGTGGCTGTGAAGATGTTGAAGCCCTAGGTGGTGCTGCAGCTGTTGCACTGTGCTCATGGGCCTGTGGTTCGGCCTCCACATCCTCCTGCCCGTCCTCCTCTTCGTCTGAGTCATCTGAGCCACTACTATCCTACCCCTCAGCTGCCGCCGGCTCCTTACTCGTTGTTACCTTGTCATCCAGAAACTTGCGGTCTCTTGGTACTAGCCCATCAACAACTAGATTTTTGGGCACCCGAGCTTCCCTACAAAGCTGAGTAACTAAAGAAGGGAAAAAACCTATACCTTTTCACTGGGCAGCGTACGAAATCTCTTCATGTATCACTTTGGCCACGTCGAAGTTGTGACCATTGACGAAGCACCAAATCAAAGCTGCTCGGGGCCCATTTACCTCCGTAGTGTTGGAGGACGGAAGCAGACAATTGTTTATAAGATACAGCCAACGCTTTCCTTCAAAGGTTAGCGCCGAGGAGTGAAACTTCTCACCATATTTCATCCAAACCACCTCCTTCCATGGTACACAGATTGTTTCAAAGAATCGCTCCCACTTTTCGTGTGTTAGGTTACGGCCATACTCATAAAAGTCATCATAATCAACCACAAGAGGGGGCAACTGGTATGTCGTCCGTACCGCCTTAATAGAAGCATTCACCGCCTTTCGGCACACCATGACTACACCATTCTCATGTTCCGAAACATTAGCGTAAAATTCTCTAACAACCATGACATTGCCCTCATCTGGCTCATTAATGAAGGTTTTCAACCCCCGCCTTAGCATCTAGTGTACATGTAGGGGCAGTGTCGTTGGACTGATCCCATGTTAATACCCTTCTCCAGAATCGGTTTTTTAGAGGCCTTCACCGCAAAGTGGTCATGAACCTTGGCCGAGACAAATCTGGTGCTATCAAAGGTGCGTGTAGGGGCTGCTCCTTGTGTCCTAGATGAGCCGGCTAGGCTGCTAGAAGATGTACCTGTGGCGCGGCGTTTCCTAGATGTAGTCATAATACCTGGAAAACGGGAACACATTAGCATAGCCTAACACAAAATTGTGACGCATTGCGGTTACTCAGACTTTACACGCACAGTTGGTCACAACTACATAGTTACGTTCATTGAGGCATTTCCACAAACACCTTGTGGGCATTAGGCACTCATAACCCTTTTCAAGCATTTGATAACATCAAAAACCACCACAATGCAGCCACAAGCACAACTAAATCATTCTCTAACTCCACCAACCATTCCATCCATAGTTACTATAACATATACTTACAAATTTCGACTCAACAAAGGCAAGAGCAACAATAATCAAAAAATAATAACGAAAATCAGAAATAGAAGGAACAAAAGAAAAAAAAATTGGTCCCTGAAATGCATACCTATAGTGATAGAAGGTGGGGAACAAAGAAGAAAAGTGGAGGAGAATGTGGTTGGAGACTTGGGGCCAATTGAAAGAATTTGAAAATTTGTGGAAGAGAGGAGTTGAAGGTGAAGGGAATTTGATGAAGAAGAGGATTTGGGGAGGGTTTTATGTGTCTTTCTCTTATGTTTGGAATATGATTAGGAGTGGGTCGTGGGTTTGGAGGATTAAAAAGGGTTTTTTTATTAGAACTAAAAAAATAAAATGTATAACAATTCAGAAAATATAACACACAAAAAAATTCGTCAGACTAGTGCGTCTAGGAGCGCGACCGCGCTGGTAGTGCGTCCAAGAGGGTGATCGCACTAATAGCGCGGCCAGGAGCGCATTCACGAGCGTGGGCCAGGCAGAATGTTTGCCCATTAGCGCAGCCAGTAGCGCGCTCACGAGCGAGTGCCAGGTAGAATGTTTTGCCCAAATAGCGCATCCTGTAGCGCGGGCGCGCTCCTGAGCGGATATTTTTTACATTTTTCTACCTGTTGTTACCACTTCCGATAGCTTTATCACCCGCCCATTGTCACCTGCATTGGTTATAACTTCCTAAAACTCACAATTAACATCTACTACTATTGTTGGGTTGCCTCCCAACCAGCACCTTAGTTAATGTTGTAGCACGACGCGACAAGCGCATTTAAGGATCGCTCGACCTCTGAGGTTCCGTTAGGTTTATCTGAGACACTTCCTTTGGTTATTTCATGCCTATGTATCACTTCAATCTCTGCCCATTGACTCTAAATGTGTGAGAGTCTTTCTCCGAGGCAATCGAACTTCTACCACTCGAAATGGACCAGACCATCGTGACTTAAGCTTACCAGGGAACAACCGTAGTCTTGAGTTATAAAGCAATACCATGTCTCCAGGTTTGAAATGTCGCTCAACAATGTTCTGGTCGTGCAACCTCTTCATTCTCTCCTTGTACAACTTTGTGCTCTCGAAAGCAAGATGTCTGAAATCTGTTTCAATGCCCACCACACTTTATGTTCAAGTTCCACTGGCAAGTGGTAGACCTTTCCAAACACCAACTTATATGGTGACATACCAATTGGTGTTTTTAAAGCAGTTCTACAAGCCCAGAGTGCATCATCTAACCTTTTCGCCCAATCAGTTCTGGTGGCATTCAGTCTTGGTTAGCACACTCTTGATCTCTCTGTTGGACACTTCAACCTGCCCACTAGTCTGGGGATGATATGGGGTAGCCACCTTGTGGCGCACATCATACTTTGCGAGCAACTTCTCAAAAGTTCTATTACAGAAGTGTGTGCCTCTGTCACTGATGATCGCTCTTGGTGTCCCAAAACGGGTGAATATGTTCTTCTTCAAAAATCCCACCACCACTCTTGCATCATTAGTGGGCAACGCTACAGCTTCTACCCATTTGGACACGTAATTCACAACAACAAGTATGTACTTATTGCCAAAGGAGCTGACGAAAGGACCCATGAAGTCAATCCCCGAGACATCAAACACTTCCACCTCTTGAATCGGGTTCATGGGCATCTTATGGCGACATGAAATATTCCCGGTCCGCTGACACTCATTGCAGCCTTTCACCCATAGGTGCGCATCTTTAAACACTGTTAGCCAAAAGAATCCGGCCTCTAGCAGTTTTGCAGCTGTCCTGACCCCTCCAAAATGTCCTCCATATGCCGATGCGTGACAAGCCTGCAAAACAGAAAATTGTTCTATCTCGGGGACACACCTCCGGATCATATTATCAACACATATTCTAAACAGATAAGGCTCGTCCCAATAATACATGCGGCAATCACGATAAAACGTTTTCTTTTGTACAGATGAAAGGTCATAGGGAACTATACCGCTGGCCAGGTAATTTGCAAAGTTTGCATACCGTGGCGCTTCCTCAAGACTAGTAGCAAACAATTGCTCGTCTGGAAAGGTTTCCAGAATATCCTCAACCTCAACCGAATTTTCAGCTCCCTCAAGTCGTGATAGATGATCATCGACTTGGTTCTCTGTGCCCCAACGGTCACAAATTTCGAGGTCAAATTCTTACAGTAGCAAACCCAACGAATCAGGCGCAACTTAGACTCTTTATTCTCAATCAAGTACCTGAGAGCTGTATGATCAGTATATACAATTACCTTAAAGCCAATCAGATATGATCTGAAATTGTCGAAAGCAAACACCATAGCCAACATCTCCTTCTTAGTCATAGTGTAGTTCAGTTGGGCTCCACTCAATGTTCTACTAGCATAGTAGATTGGATGCATTAGCTTGTCTTTCCTTTATCCCAGCACTGCCCCCACTGCGTAATCACTGGAATCACATATGAGTTCGAATGGCTGCTCCCAGTTGGGGGCAACTACGATAGGTGTTGTGACCAGTCTCATTTTCAGCTCCTCAAATGCTACGATGCAATCATCAGAAAATAAGAAAGGGTGATATTTTTCTAACAACTTACAGAGAGGGTTGACAATTTTTAAGAAGTCTCTTTTGAATCTCCGGTAGAAACCGGCATGCCCGAGGAAGCTCATGATTGCTTTGACTGAAGTAAGAGGGGGCAGCTTTGCTATTACATCTACTTAAGCACGATCCATCTCAATTCCTTTGCTTGACACCCGGTGCCCCAAGACTATACCCTCTTGTACCATGAAGTGGCACTTCTCCCAATTAAGAACCAAATTAGTCTCGATGCACCGTTTCAGCACAAGAGTCAGATTTATCAAGCACTCATCAAATGAGTTCCCTACCACTGAGAAGTCATCCATGAACACCTCCATTATGTCCTCTACCATGTCAGTGAATATGGCCATCATGCACCGTTGAAATGTGGCGGGTGCATTGCATAGGCCAAAGGGCATCATCCGAAAGGCATAAATGCCATACGAGCAAGTGAAAGAGGTTTTCTCTCTATCCTCTGGTGCAATGGAGATCTGATTGTACCCTTAGTACCCATCCAGAAAACAAAAGTGTGACCTCCCTGCCAATCTGTCTAACATCTGATCAATGAAGGGAAGTGGGGAGTGGTCTTTTCGGGTGGCTAGATTTAGCTTTCTATAATCCATGCAAATTCTACAGCCCGTGACGTTTCTGGTAGAGATCAATTCATTGTTATCATTCTTAACTACCGTCATGCCACCCTTTTTAGGTACACTTTGAACTGGGCTAACCCAGCTGTTGTCAGAGATTGGGAAAATGATTCTCGTATCTAACCACTTGATTACTTCTTTCTTCACCACTTCCTTCATATTGGAGTTCAGCCTTCTTTGGTGTTCCCTGGAAGGTTTGTGTCCCTATTCCAGTAGAATTTTGTGCATACAGTAGGCGGGACTGATCCCCTTTATGTCTGCCATGGTCCACCCAATGGCAGTCTTGCACTCCTTAAGTACCTGCAAGAGTTGTTGAGCCTGCACATCTAACAAACTAGATGAGATAATAACAGCTAATGTGGAGTCAGGTCCAAGGAACTCATACCTGAGATGGGCGGGCAATGGCTTTAACTCCAGCTTTAGTGGTTCTTCGATGGATGGCTTGGCTGGAGGAGTTTCTCTATTTTCCAAGTGCAAGGGCTCAAATTCTAGAGTTCTATCCCAGAACCCTTTACCCTCTAACACCAACACCCATTCTGCCAGCTCCTCTCCATTTACCTCATCCAAATTTATCAAACATGCCGCAAGGGGGTCCTTAATAGTCAGCATCTCATCATCAATATCTACAATTACATCCATGGCATCAATAAGAGAGCAATTGGCGAATTCACTTGGTTGTCTCATAGATTTCTGCACATTGAATGTTATTTCTTCGTCGTTCAATATCATCTTGAGCTCTCTAGTATCACAATCAATTAGAGTTCTCCCCGTGGCCAGGAATGGTCTTCCCAAAATTATGGGAATCTCTTCATCCACTTTGCAGTCTAAGATCACAAAATCTGCAGGGAACACAAATTTCCCTACCTGAATCAACACATCATCCAGGATGCCAGATAGTCGCTTTATAGTCCTGTCAGCCAGCTGCAACCACATAGAGGTGGGTCTAGCACTTCCAATACCTAGCCTCTTATAAATAGCCAGGGGCATGAGATTGATGCTGGCCCCTAGATCATACAGTGCCTTAGCAAACGCAAAATTACCAATAGTGCATGGAATTGTAAAGCTCCTTAGGTAAGACAACTTTTCCCAATTGGTCTAGTCACCACTGCACTACAGGTCTGAGTAAGAGTAACAGTGGCCAAGTCTTGGAAATCAAACTTTCGGGACATCAATCCTTCATCATTTTTGCATACCCAAGCATCTCCTTCAAAGCTTCAATCAATGGTATATTTACTTGGATTTGTTTCAGCATTTCAAAGAACTTCTTGTATTGCTTATCCTTTTGGTACTTAGCCAGCCTCTGAGGGTAGGGGGCAGGATTTCTCTTTTTCCCAACCAATTGGGATTGATCTTTATCAGATGCTACATCAACTACTGGTTCTTAGACTGTTTCAGCTTCTTTTTCGATCTCATTCTGAATGTTATTTTCTTCCTGGCCAGGCTGACTGTCACTTCTGTCAGTTTCGTTGACTCATCCAGCTCAATGGGCACTGGTATGAGTGTCTCAGCCTGTCTAGTTTCTCGAGCCCTCTCTTACTCTACATCCAAATCTCTGCCATTACGTAGACTCACCGCCATCAGCTGCTTCGGGCCTTGATCTTTTGGATTTATCTGTGAGTCTGCAGGTAGTGTCCCATGAGGATGATTGTTTAGAGACATCGAAATTTGGCCCACCTACACTTCAATATTCTTGATTGCTGCATCATGTGCATCTACTCTCTCATTAATTTTTACATTAGACCCAATAACCTACTGCATCATTGCTTCAAGTCTAGCAAACCCATCTTCCTGCCTTCCACCATGCTGCTCCTGAAGAGGGTGATACCCCTGCTGCTGATTCAGATTATTATATACTTGTAGCCTTGGGTAAGGAGCCATATTGTTAGGGGGTCTCATACCTCCCATGTTCCCAGTATTGAACTGTGGCTGCGCTGGCCTATACTGCTGATTCTGATGGCCCCAATTTTGACCACCCTGTCTCTGGCCTCCATAATTAGACACATAGTTCATGTCTTTAGGATAGTGATGATGATCAGGTTCTGCATTTCACTGGTTACCAATTGGCTGATTGATGCAAGATGTGCACAAACCCCCATTGGTAGTATCCACGATGTGTACCTGTTGCTTCTGCCCTGACTCTTCCACCTTTTTGGTGAGTATACTCATCTGTGTCAATAAAGTGGCCATATTTTCAGCCATAGAGTTGGATGGATCGAAAGGCACTGAGTGCACCACTGGAGTGATAGGTGCATTCTTGGATGTCCATCCCGAATTCTATGTCATCTTGTCAAGTAGACTCTGGCCGTCTCTCCATGTTTTGCTCAGAAATGCTCCACCAACTGAAGCATCAACAATGTTCTTCACACTATCTGACAACCCCATGTAAAACCGCTGCCCCAACATCAGATCTGGAATACCATAGTGTGGACATATAACCAACATTCCTTTAAAATGCTCCCATGTCTCATGCAGTGTCTCCATTGGTTTCTGTTTAAAGCTCAAAATTTCATCAATTTGTTGAACAATTTTGTTGGGTGGATGGAACTTGTTATGTAATTGCTTGACTAACTCATCCCAAGTTGTTATAGAATTTATGGGAAGTGAGTTTAGCCAGGTCTGGGCAGCTCCTGTCACTGAGAATGGAAACAATAACAGCTTGATCGCTTCCGGAGTTACGTTGGGCTGCCTTTGGGTTTTGCAGATAGACAGGAAATTCTTCAAGTGTTGCTGAGGATCTTCGACTTGTGACCTCAAAAATAGTCCCCTGTTCTACAACAAGTGCAACATGTTATTCGTGATTTGGAATGACTCAGCCTGTATCTGCGGGACTACAATCACTATGGATAGATTTTCAGCTGTGGGATGTGCCCAGTCATAGAGAGCAGCCTCTGGCACTATTGGTATAACTGGGTTTTCCTCGTGATCTCCCATGACTGTTTCGAATTGTGGAGTTGTTGGTTGTTTTTTGTTTTTCTGGTTGGCCCGATTCAAGGCCTTGAACACTTTCTCGGGATCTGATAATGCTTCAAATACTTCACCAGATCTCGATGAGTTTCTAGGCATATACCTGTGCAACCAAGTCAACAAACGTTAAAGTTTTAATGTAAAAATTGGGTATAGAGAAAACCGACTACAGTAAGAATTTTTGTACTTCTTTCAATTGTAATTGATAACACCGTTAATTCCTCGACAATGGCGCCAAAATTTGATCACGCCCAACTATGCCTTATAAAAAGGACATGCGAACGTTGCAAATATAATCTAAGTATTTATGTCCAGAGTCGAACCCACAGGAAATTAACCTATCAATTACTTTCGTTGGACTTACTAAATTCTATAGAATCAACTTCCCCCAAAAGTTGTAAATAACAATTGATGGTATTTCTAATAACTAAGACTGAAAGTAAATAAACAGTTGGAAACTAACTATGCTTGAGTTGTAAACAATTATGAGATGGTTCTAAGGTAGTGATTTCCCCTATTGATGGAATCCCTTCCGGTTATGTTTCATATAGATTCACCAAAACATCTCTATCAATCATGAGCACTCCTTTTACCGTAAATCTCTCCCGAGTAATCACGATAATTTACTAGACGCACTCTCCCGAGATACACTAGCTGGCTTTGTTTATTACAGCTCACTTTAGATTGCACCAAAGGTTTCGTTATCCCTAATCCCGCTTTTAAACCCGCAGTTATAGATCCCTCTTATACTTTGGGAGTGGTGTTATTCAACAATTACCTAAATATGCACTCTCTCCCGAGTTATGCACACTAAATAGGCACAGCTAATTGAGGATCCTATCAATTAACTACAACAAATATGTAGTTGAACAAATAGAGATTAAACTGGCACACTATATTAACATAATCAAAAAGTTCATCCTTCAATAGGTTCCATCAAAACCCTAGACAAAGGATTTAGCTACTCATACTAGTGTTCATCACAATAATATTCAAATTCATCACAAATCGTAAAAACAAATGGAATAAAGGAAGAACTCGTTGGTGAAAAATCCTCCTTGCCTCTTGCCTCCCTTTTTCTTGCACTAAACTATAAAAAACTTGATAATACCTCATTGGGCGAGCTTGACCTTTTATAGGTTAAGTGAATTTTTCCCCAGACTTCCAAGTTTACCCCTGAAAATTAGTCTTCCGGAACTGGACTAGCGCGGCCGCGCTAGTGGACTAACATTCTGCCTCGACCATCTGGGCTAGCGCGGTCGCGCTAGTGGACGCGCTAGTCCAGGCCTGCATTTCATCTGTTCTTTTCCTCGTCTTCTCGCGTGCTCATCTCCAAAAGGGTTTGTTCTTACTTCAATGTAACTCCAATCACAGCTATAAGGTCTCATCCAAGCTCCTCACTCCTGAAACATGTGAAATTCACAATTAGAGCCCGTTTTTCGTCATTTAACTATATTATAACATTGAAACATGATAAAGCTGGGGGTAAAAACAACCGCCAAATTATATAAATCTAGCCTATTATAAAGCATTAGGATTGTAGGTTAGGAGGTAGTTGAACATTTTTCTACTTTGTACAGGTGTAAGGCTCTAGTCTGGTAAGGTTTTGTCTTAGACTGCTAGTGGCTAATGATATTGTGTTCACATTATTCTTCCGTTTTTCATTGTGTCAGGCCTTATTTACTGGTTATTGTTATTGCTTTTCATCTACTCTCTGGTTCTTATGATGCTATCATTATTTCTATGGTTTTCTGTTGAGAGTACTGATATATTGACTCTCTTTTCGTCTTCTTGAGCCGAGGATCTACATGAAATAACATTTCTACTCCTTCGGGGTAGGAATAAAGTTTGCGTACACATTACCCTACCCAGACTCCACTTATGAGATGTTACTAGATTGTTGTTGCTGTTGTATAAAAATGATAATAATAAATGAAAATGCATGAGGGATTGGCCTAATAATAGTCCAAAGTTAACTAATAGGATTGATAAAGACAATATCATCACATAGAAAAGATTTAGAATGTATTAGCAAACTCAAACAGAATCATTGGACCATTTTAACAAGGGAAAGAATATCAGACAATATTTTCATGTTCATATTTTCCCAAGATATAGCAGTTAAGAATTAGTTTTTTTAACTTTGATTTGAGACTTAAATCCAAATTATAAGGACTCAATAGGGTCATGAGGAGATATATTAGAGTTTCGGGGATAGTATTGCAATATCCTTGTGATCCTTGTTTATGCCAAAGTACCATGTGCGTCAACGGCGCCAAGATATTTCCGAGAATGCTCCTATATGTGGGTCCCCCAAAAGATGCTTATGAAGAATACACTACTCCCTCTGTTTCAGTTTATGTGAACTTATTTTCTTTTTGGTCCGTTCCAAAAAGAATGCACCCTTTCTAAATTTGGTAACAATTTAGCTTAAAGTTACAACTCTACCCTTAATGAGAAGCTTTTATAACCACACAAATACTCTGGCCCCATTTGGACTTGTTTAGGACTACAAATTCTAAAAGTCTTCATTTTTTTCTTAAACTCTGTGCCCAGTCAAACATGTTCACGTAACTTGGAACGGAGGAAGTAATTAATAATTATAGATTCATTTACAAAACCTAAGATTAATTTTTTTAACAATATAAAACAAAGTATGAACATTATAGTCAAAAGAATATTTTTTAAGTAAACAACATCACATCTAAATCTATACCTCGAACTTTATAATGTGTGAAAATTTTATAAGATAGTATTTGTTAATGCAAAAACATCAAACTGTCTTTAAGAAGTAACCAAGAGTATTGCATAAATTGAAAGGAGAAAATATATTCAATTATTTTCAAAGATTATTAGGGAAGAGGATAAAAAAGAAGCAATAGTGACGGAGAAGTTTAAATTTAAGATCCCAAGATTATGCTAATCAAATGATAATCTCTTATAACTAACAAACTAATCACATGGTGACTATACTTAGTACAGTGTACACAAGATTAGTGTGTATTTGTGGGGCATCACATATGGATCTGAACGTGGGCCCATTTTTTTGTTGTTCTTTTTATTTTTTTCGGGTGAACGTGGACTTAAATACAGCTAAATAAATAATGAATAGACTGTAGTGACAGGTCCACTTACCAACCCTCCGCTCCGTTTCCTGGTAAATTCCACAACTTGAGGTGTGGTTTTTCAACATTTTCTGGAATAGACACCACCTTAATAAGAGCCCATTTGGCCATGATTTTTTTTTTTTTTTACTTTTTTCGAAATTAGTGTTTCGCCATAAAATTTTCAATTTTTACTTGAAAATGAACTTTGAAATTTTTCGAAAATTTGAAAAACTCTAAAAAGCTGTTTTCAAAGTTTTATTCAGATCACTTACCAAAATTCAAAAATAACCCAAAATTATATTGATGTCCAAACACAACTCTAAATTTCAAATATCATTTTTTACTTGAAAAGAAAATTTATTTTTTTCGGAATTTAGAAAATTTATTTTTTCCGGAATTTTACAATTCTTTCGTCCAAACGCCCATTAGTTTGATCAAAACATAGAATATGCTATCATTCAGAATAGGTTCATATGAAGCGCCAAAGGGTGTAAAGTAGATGAAAACTTTGAAACGGGATTCAAATTCCAGCAAATACAAAAAAATATTAAGTGATTTTTTTTTCCATTCATTGAAAGAGTGTCTATAGAAAATCATGGATTGTATGACTTTCACTTTGTGCTAATGATTCGTTGAAAATATAGATTTATAGTAATTAGTAAAAGGAACATATGGGATCGCACGTTTATTTCCTAATTTAAAATCTATATTCCAAGTCTCATTTTAATAGGATTAAATGTTACTCCTATTAAATTCATTTTGAGTGGCCTACCAATAATATTCAAGGCCCACAAACTGCTACTACCTTTTTCTTGCCTTATTTTATTTTATTTTGTATGGACGAGAGAATATGCCGCTGTCACTTTTCTCTTTGCATTTCCACCGGTCCACTAATTCGATTCCTAATGTATTTGATATTCGCGCCCCGAATAATTTAGATTTATAACAACAACAATAACAACAAACCCATCCTAACTGATGGGGTATGAGAATAGTAGTATGTACGCAGACCTTACCCCTACCTAATACAGGTAGAGAGCCTATTTCCAATAAACCCTCAGCTCAGGAAGGACAACAAGAAGAAAAGGAAAACAAGAAAGGGAGAAAGAAGAAAGAGACAAGAAAAATGGAGAGATAAAGGATAAGTAGTACCAAATAATAACAACGAGAAATACAATATCTTAGGCGAACAAAACCATATAATGTAATAAAAATCTAAGAATATGAGGAGACATCCATGCTACTAAGACTATCGGTGAATACTAAAAACTATCCACTAAACTTCTACCTTCATCCTCGACCCCCACACCCTCCTATCACGAGTCATGTCCTCAATGAGCTGAAGTAGCGTCATGTCCTGTCTAATCACCTTTTTCCAGTACTTCTTAGGCCTACCTCGACCTCTTTACCTTGCGTAAAATCCATTAAAGAGAAAAGCTTTTTCTATCAAATTCTTTTCTATTTTTAGAACTTGAATCCGAAACTTTTGATTAAGGACCCGTTTGGCCATAAATTTTGTCAAAATATATTTGTTTTTTTTGGCAAATACATGTTTGACCATAGATTTTTTTTACATTTTGGCAAATTCCCAAAACTCAAATCCCAAAATCAACCCAAAATATCACTATTACATTTTTTTAAAAATTGCCCCAAAGTTCTTGGTCATCTATATAGTATATTATGCAGTTCATTATAAAAATGATAATTTTGTACGAATTTTATTTATGTTCAGGACTATAGTTTGCGATAATATAATGAATGTTATTGATAAAAGTACTGTTGAGTATTTGTGATAGTTTTTAGAACTTGTGGGTATAAGTCATGTTTCATGTTTTTTCAAAAAAGTAAAATATATTTTGAAAACGTATGTCCAAATATATTTTCATCTTCAAACTAAACTTTACCCAAATCAAATTTTTTGAATACAAATTTGGAAATTTATGGTTAAACGCTAGCTAAGAGTGAAAGGGATCTTGTTTATCTCGTTACAATTCTTGGTGGTGAAGACTATGGTATGTGGAGCTTGGCCCCTCACTCACTTTATCAGTTGAATATTAAGTGCTTTTTCTAAAGATTTGGAAGTTGGAACATGGTTTCCTTGTTACTTAATTTCTAGCTTAGATTATTCGTACGATAGAGTTATCTCAACCTTAGTGAGAAACGAATAACTAAACTTTGGAACATTTATATGGTAGAAAATAAACAATATCCTTCCCAAGATTCTCATTATTTTATAGCCAATTATTATATGATGGTAATGTTCATCATTGCATAGCGTAAAATGATGAATTTATGAACTTGTTCATTACCTAATACCTAAAAATAAATCACCTAACATGCACCCAACAAATTCATTCTGCCCTTTGCTACAGAGTGCAGACCAAATATCACCACATATTCCTCAAAATATCTCCTGCCATTTATTTATGTTTCAACCCTACTTCTCCTGTTTGTAACTTGCTTTCATCTGCTAACTGAGGAAGACATTGTCAGAAGCTACATCTGCCTTTATTTATTTCTTGGAGCATGTCACTCGTGAAACTCGAATCCATTACGGTAAACTATGCCTCAATCCCAAGCAAGTTGTGGTCTGCTATATAATTTAGGAAAACAGAGAAAAAAAATGCTGATTGAGGAAATGTAAAATACTAAGTATTGAGATTACCAAAGATAATACCTAAGTAAATCCTGTCTTAATAACATATTATCTTTCCAGCCTTGTCACTAGTACATTTTCTTTCTGTACAATGGGCAAAAAGCAGGGCTGAGGAATGAGATGCTGAGAGTGCAGAACTACTTGGCAGAACAACCACCTGTTTATCAGCTTATTTCTTCAGAAAAAGAATGACTATCAAGTGCCAGATACTACCTAAGCGAAACTTGTCTTAACATCGTTTGTCTTTCCAGCCTTGTCAGAAGTACATTTGTTTCTGTACACTGGACACAAAAGAAAGCAAATACAACATCTACCACTGTGGTGTCCTTAATTTAATTTATGACTGTAGATTGGTTCCAGCTAAACAAAGGAAGACTACTATACCTAATAGAGACTTTCTATCACTTAACAACCTGAAAGAGATTCAACTACCGGTAAAATGATGAAAAGACCGAACCTTGGGCCACCGAAATGAGTATCATCAATGATCTTGGGACTAAATTTGTACTAGTTCCAAGTGAACATTTACCATACGAGCTACCCAAACACACACATGATGTTTCCGTCACTTAATGTAACACCCCAGGCTTTAGACAAAGTCCCACATCGTCAAAACACAAGAGGGATGCTGGGTATATAAGTTAACAAGCCTTAGATCCTAGTGACGCGTTTTAAACCCGTAATGGCCTAGGCCCGGAACGGACAATATTACTAGCGGACTGGGCTGTTACACTTAAGAAGTAAACAAACGCTCGAAGCCAGTTTATATCATTTGCTTACCAAGGAACAGCTTAATACAGCTATCTACATGGAAGATAGACTAAATGTGCTCTTAACACATCAGACAATTATGATTTAATACTGACCAGTTGACAACCCATTAAAGCTAAAGGAAGCTGCAAACTGTAATTACCCATTTAGTCATCAGACAATTATGATTTAATACTGACCTGTTGACAACCCATTAAAGCTAAAGGAAGCTGCAAACTGTAATTACCCATTTAGTCCACACACATTTTATCTGCTCCTGCCTTAGCACCACCAACTCATTCCCCAAAACCGGGAAAAAAAAGGGAACGAATGATAATGCTCGATATAATACAGATAACTACATAGTCATCTGACTAAGAAGGCATTGATTGAACGAATCTAATTTGTACCAAGGGGTATTCTTGCTCTTACATTTATTCAGCTGTTTAAGGGTTCAGCTCAGCTGGAAACACTGTGCCATCACACAAATAAGCTTTAAAGAGTTTTCAGGATTAACAGGCAGTAGTAATGTCATAAAACCCCAACAAAGTACACACTACTTACCAGCATCAGGCAATATTTCTAACCACGATCATAAATTTTCATTCACATCTCCAGTCCAAATAAGAAAAATGAAAGAAGAGACAGGTCAATCTTTATATTCAGATGCAGACAATGTACAGAAACTTCAGGTAGTCATCTACCTCAATTGGTTAAACCAACCTAAACGTCATAGTGATAGTATCATTTCTGATGTACGAGCAGCACTTTTAGCATGCATTTTACAGAATGACAGGATTAACAACTTGCACCAAACATTATAACAAGACTAGTTATTCTTGAAAAAAAAACAATTACAGAAGCACTGACCCTAAAGCAGCAAAAGGAGAAAAAAAGACTAACAGTTGGCTCAGAATCACATCACGGAAACTGATGAATATTATCTGAACCTTCTCCCTAAGCAGCTCGTACAGACATAACTGCGGCTATCTGAACCTCTCCCTAAGCATCACCATGCCAACATACCTGCAACACAACACCAAATTATTGAACTCTCCAGCAGACTATACATTAGGACAAGTTATCAAGTCAGACTAACAGAACACCTACCGTCCAAGCATGAGAAGAGTAGCCTGGGGGTTGGTCCCTGGGGACACACTGAAAACAGAACCATCAACAACTCTGAGGCCATCAATGCCAAGCACTCTCAAATTCTGATCAACCACCTTCCCCACAACACAGCCACCATGATAGTGCCAAATGGTACTGACTGTTCGATGGCAAAACTCCCTCATAAGCTCATCATTCGACTCATCAACAGGCAAAGCAGGACCAACATATCTAAAATCCCTACCACCAAACCACTGATCAAACTTGAAAATATCCATTGTTCTGGTTCTCAAAACATTCGCAATTTTCCTGCTTCCATTGACACACCTCTCTATATCTCCGGGGCTACTGAAGTAATTGAATCGAACAATGGGGTTAGCCCTAACATCTGTCGATGCCAACCTAAGTGAACCCGAAGAAACTGGTCCAACAATCTTCTCCATGAGTGTGGCAACAGTGAGATACACCGGAGAAGAAGAACTCCTGCTGAAAACAGAGTTGGCAGGGGAAGCAAATGGAATGACATTAGAGGCAGCCTCCAAATAAGCCCCTGCATCAGTAATCCCCACAACCTGAATCAAAGAATGCTCCAGCGGCATCGGTGGCACAATTGAGATACCATTTCTTGGATTATCAAACAAAAACTGCCCCACATAAGGTAAATGGTGAGCAACAGGAATACCCCATGTGGAGAGATAAGGCCTAGGACCAACACCACTCAAGAGAAGCAACTGTGGGCTACCAAGAGCACCTGCTGACAGTAAAACCTCACCCTTTCCCCTCACCATGCTATGGTGATATCGCCCAGCTTGATCACGAAAAATCACGCCAATCGCAGTCATCTTAGAGGGAGAATAAGGTGCTGACTGAGCTAGAAGAACCCTCTCTACACTAGCATACACAGCTACCTGAATATTGGAAGGATTTGCATAGTTAAGAAGATCAGCAGCACTATGCCTACGTCCAGAACTATCAAAAGTGGAGCCACCAATCTTAGTACCAAGAACATGATCTAAGCTAAACCCATTAAAGGGATCAATACCAGCTTCCACTAACCCATCCCTCACAGCTGATTGCCAATTCTTGAGTTCAGGCCTAAACACAATAGACCTCTCAACCCATTCATAAGATTGATTAACAACATGTAAATCCCATTTAATCCCTGACCTAACATAAAAATCTTGATCAGCTCTACTGTAAAAACCAGCATTAATTGCACTACTACCTCCAAGAATACGACCTCTGGCATTTGGAACTCCGTCTTCAGAGGTGAAGGTTTGAGCAGGGGACTCAAATTCATCAACGTCAGTGAGTACTGTGAGAAATCCTTCTTGGCTCATCAAATTAGGCTTTCCATATGGAACACCGCCTCTTTCAAGAAGTAAAACTTTGTACTTCTCTGACAGTGTAGCCGCCAGTGGACAGCCGGCGGTGCCACCTCCCACCACGATGTAGTCATAGTAGTTTTCCGATGGGAATCCCGTTGCATTAAACACAAACCGCATGTAATTTGGACCTATAAACGAAAAAAATAACAAATTTTCCCAAGAAATCGTCAAAATTTTAAGTGAGAATCTGTAAACAAATAGAAATATTGAAAAGGATCAAGACATACTCTCGTTAGAAGAATCAGAATGTGTTGTGGGCAGCGAAATTAACGTCATGACGGTGAAAAAGATGAAGTATGACCTGTAAAGAGTACAAGATTTTGCCATTCTTACTAATCAGAAAATGACAGTTGTTTTGGGTCGCCGGAAGGATAGAAGATAGGTTGTTGAAGAGACGAACGAGGGCGGTGGGGGTGGTTTCTGAAATTGGCTGAGAGAGAGGGGTGGAGGAATGGTGGTTAGTAGAGAGAAGAGCAGTGTCTTTTTGGTGGGAAATATAGTTGAATTACATGTGTCAACAGGGGAAGAGCGTTGGCAGTTATACTATTCTTTTGCGCCAATACCCACCTTCTGTGCGCAGTTAGAGTGTAGAGTATGCAATAAAAATGGGGTTGGGATCCGCATTTTTATATACTCCTACTTATTATTACTCCACTATTATTCTGACTACATTCATGTTTAGCATCTCTTTTTATTATTTTTTGCTTTTAATATAATCTTATAATAGTGACACGTGAACTACTTTGTATTTTGATTTTTCTATCGGACATTTCTTACCTCCCATCAATATATATTGAGTAATTTGACGTAGAATACCCAAGTTTTTGTTGACTCTGACCTTCCATACGTCCTAAAATGTCATTCATTTTTTACATTCCACACTATCCTTTTATCTCCACCAGTCTTCCTGATCTTTGCATTAAAATTTTGTGTGAATTAAAGTTCACTATTAAGACTCGTCTGCCTTGGGGTGTCAAATGGGCTAAATCAATAATTGGACGGGTCAAATGCGTACACAAAAATTATTTGGGTTGAGGATTAGTTGAGTCAAGATGACTTAAAATTTAGGTCATAACTCAATTCACCCAATTCTTACCAAGCTTTAATTAATATGTGTTATTTTTCTTATGAATTGTATAATTACTAAATAAGATTTTTTTTCTTTTGTTATAGCCATATATAACATATCACACAGAAAAAATATATCTAAAGATATTTTGGTAAAGTTACTCATGGATCAATTTAGGCTAAAAATTAGCCAAACTTTAAATAGGTTGGGACAAAATGAGTTGAGTTAAATAAATAGGCGGGTCAATAACCAGCCCAGTCTTGACCGGGTCAATAACCAGCCCAGCCTTGAGCGGGTTGGACGGATCATTTGGGCTTGGGCCAAATTTGACAGCCCTACATCTGGCCATGAATCAATGTTTTTATGTTTGTAAATATTAGATACAAACAGTGGTGAAACCACATGGTCATTAGGGTGGTCAATTGACCACCCTTCATCGAAAATTGCACTGTGTACGTAGGTAAAATATTATGTTTTAGAGGTATATAACACATATTGAACACCCTTTATCGAATTTTTTTTACTTCTTTTAAATTTGAACACCCTTGGAGAAATTCCTAGCTTCGCCAGTGGATACAAATATTTTGATGAGAAGTCTTGAGTTTCAAGTGAAATATTAATTGGTTTTCAAGTGAATAATGAAATATTGCGTTTGAACATAATATTTCAATTTTCATATAATTTTCTTGTAGTTTATTCATATCCAAATACAAATTTAATTTCGTAAAAAATTTCAACTTCAAATATTTTCCAGAACCTACTTAGTAAGTAATACTATATTTATCATGAGATAGCATAAACAGTTGTTTGTTGCAATATACTAGCAAAACATATTAGTACTTCCCAAGAACTTGATCCAAGCCCAAAACAATAATTCAACTGGTAAATCTTACTAAGTGCAAATACTTATAATCTAAATCTTGGTTCATTACATTACTTAAGCTTCTCAATCATAAAAGAGGGAAAAGCCGAGAATAAGCTCAAATAGCCGCTCACCCAACCGCTTAAACTAAAAAAAAACTGGTGGAGGTATAATATATGCATAATTTGTGTATTATATATGTATAATTGTGTATAATCATTATATAATTTATATATATAACTATAAAAAATAAATAATGAATATGACAGGCTATTTGTCTAAAGGTATAGATGGGCTGGACTTTGTTTGCGGGCCTAAAAGAAAGGTAGAGTACCTAGCCCGGCCCAAATTGGATGAGAGATATTACGGGTGTCTTCTTCCCGAAGAAACACGGAGAACTGGAGCTAATTTCAATAGAAAGTCCAGAAATAGTGTCCAAAAGTCCAAAAGTTTCCCCACATTCCCAGTTCCGACTAAGCGGCGACTCAGGTAAGTCGTAAACCTTGTAATCTCCAGCACTTGCGCCTTTCAACTTCACTTCTATTTTGTCGCTTCATATCCGTTATACCTAAATTTGGCGTGTTATTCTGCACGATCATATATAAAAACAATAGAAGAAAGTTTATTTTTTTCATTTGGTTTCTATATGATGTTGTTTTATCAATGGTTCCAAATTAACTTCTATTATAAGCTCTCAATATTCTTCTCGGTGTCATCTATGCTGTTGAGTATAGGCGATATTCTATAAGGTAGTGGCTTCTATTATGTAGTAACTTTAGGAGATGATCTAGTCTATGGATCGACACTTTTGAAATTATGATTAGGTTAAGTCAATTCTTCCATATAGTAAAAGAGAACACACAATGCTCATGCAATGTTGGGAACTGTGTTTTAATAGGTGTGGGTGTAAGGTGATGTGTTTTGCATATGCCTAGCGAGGCGTAAGCCCCATAGGTATTTAATTTTTAATATTTTATAAAATAATATAATTACAATAAATATTTATAAACAGGTAAAATTGCATAAAAAATAAAGATAATTATGTGAATATATATATATATATATATATATATATATATATATATATATATATATATATATATATATATATATATATATATATATATATATATTCAAAATAATTTATTATACGCTACTTAGAAGCTCAAGTAACTTGAGTCGAAAAGAATAAAGTTTTCTACCTGAAGGAACAAAAAGAATGACTAACCTGCAATTTGAACTTTGAACTTGCTCCTATGAAGGAGAATGTAGTTCTCTTTGTATTTGTAAAAAAAAAAGAAAATGAATATTTGTTGTCCAAGAACTTTAGCCCCTTATACTTGATGCATCAGGATGGAAGATTATGTATGGAGTAATGGAGGGATTAGAGTTGTCTATTATTGTGTGTTGTGACTTGTTTATATTGCTATATTCTCCATCTGCAACCAGAGGCGGATCCAGGATTTAAACTCTATGAGTTCAACTTTTAAGATTTTTAACATTGCATTATATTTTTAAAGTTATGGGTTCAAATATATTATTTTTGTAATTTTAATGAATTTTTACACATAAATTTCTACTCTGCGTCGAAAGTTATGGGTTCAGATCCCATAACTAACACACTACATCCGCCTCTGTCTGCAACATGCATGCATGTGTTGTGTTTCTCCCCTTTGTGCATCGGTATTTTAAGGAGATGGAGATTGTTCCCTGTGAATAGATGTTAAGCCATACTTGTGTCCAGGAAAATTAGATTAAACTTTTCCTCGAGGTCTATCTAATGTTACATATCACACAAGATGTCAATAAAATGATTTTTGACATATCGTGGCTAAACTTGACTTGAAAATTATTTTGGGGATTATGAAAGTGAGTCTTGTTGTCCCTAATCTCGACGCGCTTGTGAGCTGGCCAGCTTTCTCTCTAATGATTAGTTTATTTGCTATGTGTCGAAGGACACATATTTGATATGCTTTCGGCTTCCTTTCCCTAATCAAAGGTTAGAAGTACAACGGAAGAAACATGAGTTGCCAGAACACCTAGGACATCAGATACCTAGCAAGTTTATTAGTTAAATGCTGGAAGAAGGACATGATATTCTATCTTCTAGCACATCAGAGTTATTCAGTTTCTAACCTATTTATCTTTCCTTTTTGCTCTTTCCTATCTGGTAAATGGATATGTTTTGGTTTATTCGTTTTCAGACGTCTACATATTTTATTTCCATGCTCCCTCTGTACAATGCATGTCCATCAGTCATGTTGGATTAATGTAATTGTTAATATGTTCAAATTGATGTCCCTCCTCAAGTTGCAAAACACGACTCAGAAGTAAGGAAGCTTCACATCATGGTCTCGTATGCCCTGGGTGAAAGAGAAGCCTCGAGGTACTTCTACACTCAGGATTGAATACCCTCAGTCTAGGAGAGCCTCTGCTTAGCAAATTCATCTCCTTTTTTATTTTCTGGAGAGAATCATGATGGGTTGAAGATCAAGTAACAAGTTGGCAAAAGGAAGGAGTTCCCTGGGTGGCATGCCAAGCAGTTCAATCCCATATTTTAGACTATGTACTTTAGAAGATCTAATATCATGATCTAAACATTCGATAAAAAGTACAGATTTGCTAAACTATCCAGTGTAATGCATCTATAGTTTATCTGTGGATTAAGGTACTGATAGTTTACCCAAAAAATGCACCTGTGGACAGAACTTCTATTGTGTGAACAGACTTTTACTGCTAACCTGTTGCTACTCTACTGAATTCTGTATAATTGCATGACCTTTTATTGACATCTGATCATTTTGACTTCATTTGGAAGTAACCAGTTCCTCCTCATTGTCAGCTTGGTTGTGGTTTTCCACCAGCCACATGGATCTTAATGATCTGAACAAGGTCTGGGAAGTCAAACCTTTGAAGAAGGTGCGTGATGATGAGGCAAGAGAAATTCTTGAAAAGGTAGCGAAGCAAGTGCAACCTATAATGCGCCAACGGAAATGGAAAGTCAAGTTGCTCTCTGAATTTTGGTACTCTCCGTTCTTTCCTTTCAGCCTTTTTATCTCCCTATGAGTCTTAACTTTAGCGAACTTTCCTTCTTTATATTTTTATCTCTTATTGTTGTTCATGAGCTAATCAGCTAATCTAATTTCACAGTCCTGCCAATCCATCACTTTTAGGACTCAACATAGGAGGAGGTGCAGAGGTTAAGCTTAGATTGCGGCGACCAAACAATGAGTTGGACTTCTTCCCTTATACTCAAATTCTTCACACCATGCTTCATGAACTCTGCCACAATGAATATGGCCCACATAATGCTGATTTTTATAACCTATTGGACGAAATCAGGAAGGTTGTGTACGTGCATGAGATACTTTTTCACTTAGTTTGGGCCACTTCTTTCATTCTTTTTGTTTCTCCGTGTTCTTACAACTTGCATCTCTAACTATTAGCCTGAATAAGGCCTGTTTGCGTTGCTCCTCCTGATAGTATTGTTTTCCTCTGGCAATACTAGTTCCTCCTTAGAGACACTATAACTGAGTCGTGCTGGGGATGCACCCGCCTCACACTGTACTTGACAATTGTTTTTAACATTTGTATTTTTAAGCACTTGCACATTATGGCTAAACTTTCCTTCTTTCTTTTGCCAATTTCAACTCTTCTTGTTTCCTTTTTCAGGAATGTGAAGAGCTTATGGTTAAAGGAATTACAGGTACTGGACAAGGATTTGATCTCCCCGGAAAGCGATTGGGTGGGTTTTCTCGACAACCTCCATTGTCATCATTGCGGCAGAAAGCACTGGCTGCTGCAGAAAATAGATCACGAGTTGGAGCACTTTTGCCATCGGGGCCTAAGCGTCTGGGGGGTGATAGTAGCATTAAGGCTGCACTCACCCCAATTCAGGCTGCCGCTATGGCTGCAAAAAGGAGGTTACACGATGATCTGTGGTGCGGCTCCAAAATGGTAGAGAGCGAGGGACCTTCTGAAAGCTCTAAAACTTCAGTAGGACCAAAGCCTGATCATATTTCAGTTCTAGGAACCGATCCTCAGATAATGTGGGAATGTTGTACGTGTACTTTATTGAATCAGGTAATGTCTTTTGCTTTGTCCTTGCTCTTTTTATTTCCTATGATATTCCTGTACCACATAGGAGTTGTGTAAGTCCTCTTCGAAACGCAGCTCACTTCAACCTTTTGATCTGACTACATGGCACTGTCCCTTGAAAAACAAAATTATTTGCCCAATCAGATGTCACCTATCAAGATTCTAGATCAGTTTCAGACATCTCAAGATGATGGGGATTGTTATCCGCATATACGTATGTGAGTTTAGAGTCTCCCGTCTGATAATATTCATTTCACTATTGCAGCCGCTAGCGCTTCTATGTGGAGCTTGTGGAACCCCAAAGGATAGAGGAAATGAAGCAAAGGCAGCAAAAGTCTGGTCTTGTAAGTTTTGCACGTTACATAATAACCACGAGGTTGACCGGTGCTTAGCTTGTGGAGAGTGGAGATACTCTTATGGTCCACCTGTTTCAACCACTGGTCCTCATATTGGCACCTAAAACACGAGAAGCGAAGAATTTTAATAAAAATTACAGGCGGACTTTAGTACAGGTCAGACATTATTTATTAAATTATTATTGCAAATGTGTATATGGTGTAATTAAGTGGCCATATTCCCTCCTTATTGCCTATTCTGCTCGAGAAAACATCTGTGACTTTGTTAATGTGATGTTGAGTTGTTGGTAGTCATTTAAGGCCTATAATGAGCTGTGTGCCTGTGTTAGAGAAAAATAATAATTGAAGTAGTTGGTATCAGAACTTGATATGTTTTCAGTTTCAAGTTTTCACTCAATTGCCTGAGTAGAATAATAATTTGCTATGCAAATTAGAAAGTCATTTGTCACGAATTATCAAATTTGCGAAAGTTACCACTTTAATTGTATTAGGTGTTGGAGTACTTTTAAAATGATTACATATAAAGGAAAGGTGCTTAAAGAATAGCTTTTTGTCTGATCGCAACATGTTACCGTGTTGACGCTAGCACTTTTCCATATATGCATTAGAAAATGCAATGTACCATATCTTGATTATTTTGAGATACCAACGTTATACTCTTTCCCCAAAACCTAGTTATCGTATCTCAATTTGTTAAACCCACCGACATCTTTTGCTTGTATCTATGGACTTTGAAGATCCCTTTGTTAAAAATTGTTGACGTTAATTGCCAAATGAAATTGGTAAAGAATTGTTGTTGAAACTTGTGATAACTATACATCACCTGCTCACTACTTATATTTAAATGAAGGACGAAACAGTCGATATCTTTGTGATGATAAGCTGATGCCATTATAGATTTATAGTCTGTATAGGAACTTTTCACCGTGATATTTTCAGTTTTGTTTCTTTATGCAGCAACGAGATTCAGGCATGATTCGCGTGATTGAACTAACAAATATGATATAGTACCAGTTAGTATTCATTCTACATTGTTTATTGAGTAATCTTTTTACGTGACTTAGTACTTCAAAAGTAATTAACCTTTGTACTATAGTATATGCAACAATATAATTTCTTCAAGTGTACATTTAGTTGAATGATTCATCAAATTTAAGAAGTAGACTTAGTGGAGTGTTGGCTTTGTGTTCAAACGAAGTTAAACCAAGGCTGTCATTTTGTTTCAAGGAAGAGATGACTAATTCAAGCGGCCATTTAGATGACTAATTCTAGACTATTCGATATGAAAATGAACGGAAAGAAAGAGAGTTAGGTCAATAGAGACGGACGTTTACTTAGGGGAGTTACTACTATTTCATTTTGGGATATCGATTTCCATTTTCCAGGTCAAGAAATTTTCTAAGTTTCCAATTTTCCGGTATCCGTGTTCACATTAAACAACAAACCACCACTACCCCCAGCCGATTTTTTTTTTCCCTAGGTGATGGTAGTTCTTTTGAATTTAAAAGTATCTAATTAACATATCATATGAATCCCAAGTCAAAAGTTAGAAAATGAATTCCAACGATTCAGAAGCTAATTTAAATTAAATTAATCAAAATCAAACGCCTCAATCTTAACATTATTGATAGTTTTGATTTTGGGTTTAGAGAAGTGGTTTTGCATTTTTAGTTTTCTCAAAAAACAAAATATGTTATTGAAACATATTTGGGGTTTATAAGTTCAACTAAGTGAAATCATTATTTTTAAGTTCAACTAAGTGAAATCATTATTTTTATTGGGGTTTATAAGTTCAACATATTTGGGGTTTATAAGTTCAACTAAGTGAAATCATTATTTTTATTTATTATGATCTGATTTTTGATTTTTAGTCATGTAATAAGATGATTAAAAAGAAAAAGGAAACAAATGAAGATTTGTATCATCATGGTGAAATCAGAAATAAATCACATTTAAGACTGATTTCTTTAGCATTTACCCTGCCCCTAATTACCTGCCCCACCCCCTACTCTCACACACCCAATACATAAACACCTTCTTCTCTTTTTCTTTTCCTCCTTTTTCTCCTCCTCTCTTACCAAGAAATTTCTCTCTCTATTTTTCTATGGATGGCTGCATTTTCCTCTCTCGATTTCCTTCATCTATTTCCACCTTAGAACCTTAAAAATTCCTTCATTTCCCATTTCCTCTTATTTCCTTTCCCTCTCTCTCTCTCTTTATCTAATTTTCTCCTTTTTATTTAGAAGCAAAAAAGAAAAAGACAATCGAATAGCTTTGTCCCATTTCTCTCTTTTTCTCCAAAATCAATCAATCAATCAATCATGCGACCTCTTCAACCACCCCCACCAGCCGCCGCCGCCACCACCTCCTCCTCCACCACCGCATCACCTATGCCCCCTCCTCCTTCACGCAACCGTCCCCGTCGTCGCACCGATTTAACTCTCCCCCTTCCCCAACGTGACCCAGCTCTCGCCGTACCCCTCCCCCTCCCCCCTACTTCCGCCCCTTCTTCCTCGTCGTCTTCCTCTTCCTCCCCACTCCCCACCCCCTTAAACTTCTCCGAACTTGAGCGTATCAATCGCATCGGCAGCGGCGCTGGCGGTACGGTTTACAAAGTCCTACATCGCCCCACCGGAAGACTCTACGCTCTCAAAGTCATCTACGGTAACCACGAGGACTCCGTTCGCCTTCAGATGTGCCGTGAGATCGAGATTCTCCGTGACGTCGACAACCCTAACGTCGTTAGATGTCACGATATGTTCGATCACAACGGTGAAATCCAAGTCCTCCTTGAATTCATGGATAAAGGCTCTCTCGAAGGGATCCACATCCCTAAAGAGTCAGCTCTTTCGGATCTAACCCGACAAGTCCTCTCGGGTCTCTATTATCTCCACAGGCGTAAGATTGTGCACAGAGATATCAAGCCCTCGAATTTACTAATCAACTCGAGGCGCGAGGTGAAAATTGCTGACTTTGGGGTGTCGAGAGTGCTGGCACAAACTATGGATCCTTGTAATTCGTCAGTTGGGACAATTGCCTATATGAGTCCAGAGAGAATCAACACAGATCTGAATCATGGACAGTACGATGGGTATGCTGGAGATATATGGAGTCTTGGTGTTAGCATATTGGAGTTTTATTTGGGAAGGTTTCCGTTTTCTGTTGGGAGGTCAGGTGATTGGGCTAGTCTTATGTGCGCCATTTGTATGTCGCAGCCGCCGGAGGCTCCGGCGAATGCTTCTAGAGAGTTCAGGGACTTTATTGCTTGCTGTTTGCAGAGGGATCCTGCACGACGGTGGACGGCGGTGCAGCTGTTGCGTCATCCATTTATTACCCAGAATAGCCCAGCCGCCACCACCACCGGTAATATGATGCCACTTCCTAATCAGGTTCATCAGCCAGCACATCAATTGTTACCTCCACCTCCTCATTTTTCTTCTTAACGTTTTAGGTTTGGAGAAATTTCCCCTTTTTTCTGTTTTACTTAATTTCTGGTTTTATTCTGTGTAATCTTAAATGATGTTACTTTTCTATTAATGGGGATGATGGGTGGTGGTGGTGAAGGGGTGGTTGGATTTTTATTTTTGGAGAAGGAAAAATTGGAGAAATGGGGTCTTGGTTATGATAAACTCGGGTCTTTCCATTTTCAGCTGATCAACAATTGTTGTTTTTACACTCTTTTATTAGGAGAAAGGAAAGTAGAAATTATGGATTGCCCCAAATTAATATTTTGGATATGTTTCTTATTGCAAAAATGAAATCTTTTATCAAGTCATGGACTTATTTAGCTGTAAAGCATTTCACATGTTGAAGACAAGTGACCACCATGAAAAGTGAAAAAAAAAAGTTTTCCAATTCTCTCTTTCCTTTTAAGTGACGCAGTATCCATTTATTTATTTTTGCTTGCACTTGTAGGATGATGTTATACTGGATTTGTGCATCTATTGGTATTGGTTTTGCTAATTTTGGTGAAGAATAAGGCAATCAATTGTCTTTTTTAGGTAGGGGCTAAAGTATGTCTAGACCTTATGATGATTAGTTCAGATCAATGTGGTGACAGATAGATTTAGTTGAATTCTTCGAAAGATCTTGTATGCTAAGTAGGGAAATTTTTTCTTGTCCAAAGAGAAAAACTTGCGTATTCAAAGAGATGGAGAGAGAGAAAACGGTAGCAAGAACTTGGTAAGTGGGGAAAAAATAAAGAGAAGAACATGCCAACACTGAAAAGTGATCTACTAGCACGAAAAAAATATAAAGAATATAAAAAATTTGCTACCAGCAAGAAAGGTGCATCTCTCTAGTACCTACAGACCCCCCCCTCCCCCCTATTCTTGTTTTTGCCTTGTTATTATGCTGAAGTTAGTACGTACTGAGTAGAGTGATAGAGTGAACTGCTGTAGCAAATTCGAAAAGGATTTGGTGTAATACTACTACTACTATTAGAAAAAGATAAGTAGGGCATTATCTATCTCTTTGTGGGCTGTTACAGACTAGACTAGCCTGCTTGATTCTGCCCCCTTTTCTATTTTGTTTGTGTGAAGACTTGCTATTTCCGAATAATTTTGTCTGTCACATTATATGCTTGCCTGCTCTGGAGAATCCCTTGTTGATTTGCAGGCTTGGTTAATTTTAGATGCTGATACTTCTGAACTTAACCTTTTTTTAAGGGGGGGGGGGGTTTATACTGTATGGCTGGAAAAGAGATAGGAGTCATTTTAAATATATCCTTAATAAGTAATTATCCTCATCTTTAGTATCATACATTATTGGTAACATTCATATGCTTAATTGTGATCTTTCAACTTTGTTGTACAAGTCTACTGTTCAATGAATTGATACCCATTGTCCAGTTGGAAGATTCTTGTGTTGTGTCTATTATAGAAATTGATGGATGAGGCCCTCCGGGCTTTGGTCTAATTGTAAGAGACGTCATATGGGTTCGAGTTCTGCCACAGACAAATATCTGGTATTTAAAGTGTCTCGTATTAATATTAATATTATTAAGTGAAAATGGGTAATCAGGCGGGTGCCTATTCATCAAGTTTTGAATTTCGCATAAATGGATTTCTCGGTTTTAAAAAACATGATGGATGAGGTCATCACTGAACAATGAAAGACCCATTAAGCAATACGTTAAATAGGTTGACAGTGAAAAAACTTAACACGCGGAGTTTGGTAATCAATTTGTTGATCAATTCCATTTTACGTCGACTGGGCCTCGTTTAAAACAGGAGAAGCTAACGTCAATCCCTGCGCGTTCAGTTGGCTATTATGACCACAATGATACAATCACTCGTTTTCATTTCTGAAAATAAAATAAAAGAATTACTCGTTTTGGAAGAAAATAAGCCATGACTTATCTCTTCTAAAATCTTGTGGAATATTTATTGAAAAAATAAGCCTTCGGCTGCCAGTACAAAAATCATGAATGTGACATTAATTGATATGTAAAGAAGGGAATCGGGTGTCCTTTTTTTTTTTTTTTGCATATAATAAATATATATTGGTGGAAGGAGGGTAGGGTAGGGTATCTGAATACGAGTGAATCTAAGTTTAGTGAAGGGAGTGAATGAATCTCCCCATAATCGCTAAATTGACATGAAAGAATGAATAAAGGCATAAAGCCGTAACCTCTGTCGCCCTGTCATATATTCTTTTCTTTTTCAGTTTTCAACATTTAGACCTTCGCTTTTCTTTTGTATAGTATAACCTACTTTGGATGGTGGAGTTGGTTTCGGCTAGTGACGCTGGTATAGACGACTCAATCTCGATTTATACAGTTCCAAGCTTATTACGTATGTATTCTTCTCCATTTAAATACTTCATTTTTGTGACAATGTACGAATTTGTAACGTGTGTACAGTACTCTTATCACTACACCAAAGTCGTGAAAATATTTGTTCCGATGTTGTGGTGATTGAGCCATACAATGACAATCACAAGGGTGTCTGTCTCAAAGGTTCTTTCTAACCCATCAATAACCACGCAAAACAATAATGGCAAAGAGTAGGCCAACTTAATTAGTTTTCATGAAAAGTCCTTATAATTACATCACCAAAATCTCAAAGGTGATGTATTTCAATTACAGGAATACTGTATGGGTCCAAATTTGAACAACCCAACCGTCAATGAATATGACGAACGATGAGATCATCGTAGCTCGACATCTTGCAGAGGACGACCTTAAGACGAACAAGAGATTGTACGACCCTTGCAGTAGTGCAGACCCATTAGGGGACATTAGGAATATTCTTTCGAATATTCTCTGTAACTTATCTTTTAGAGCTTAGAAGGGTTTTGCTCCTTATATATATAGCGTAAAACAACCTTGTAAAGGGCTGGACACTTTTCCTAATACATAACACTTGTTGTAACTTGCTTACAAAAGCGACGGAAAGGATTATCGTTAAAAAGGTTTTTTGGTCTTGATAAAGAATTCTCATCACCCATATTCTCCCTATATATCTTTTGTTTTAGAGATTATTATACTTATCTAAGATTTACCCCTTCATTTTCTTTGATTGATTTATTCAAAAAGGTTCCGATATCTTTTGAGTCAAACAATTTGACGTCGTCTGTGGGGATTTCTATAGCTGAGATCTTAGTTTCATCTAGATTCTTGAAAGAAATAATCGCCTCTTCTTAGCCTCACAAAGGCCAACAATGGTAGGAAAAGGGAGAAGCAAGGCTAAAGGCAATAGTAGGTGTCACGAACAACCTCCTGAATTCCCTCAACGAAGCCGGTAGGGAAGACAATGAAAACGCAACACCAAGTACTACACCTGAGGGAGAGATCTCACCCCCACCCTGCACGAGGGCTTAACTGTCTCGCGCGAGAGGGAAAACTCAACATCCGCAACAGAAGAAGCACCACCGGTCGTGAAAAGGCTATTAGAAGAATGGTTGACAAACACCTTGAGTAATATACTCGAGAAACACGTTCAGAGGGATATCGAAGGCACAATATCCGCAAGAACCGCAACTGTCGCCGATGAGCCAGAAACTCCACGAACAGGTAACACCCATATTGTCATTGATGCAAGCAACGATGCACTTGCGGCCATCTTAAAAAAAATGGAAGAGATGGAAAATGAGAACAAAACACTCCGCGACCAAATGAAAGAGCATCAGGAAAGGGTTGATAAAATACCGGGCGATCTGAAGTTGCTACCAAAACGTTATGTGGGCCGAATCGTCGAACAGCCTTACAACGAAGGGGCAGCTCCCCACTCTATTTCGAAAACCTTCAAAATGCCGCCATATTTGAAAATATATGATGGCACCACGGACCCGGAGGATCACTTAATCCATTATGTTACTGCAGTAAAAGGTAATGATCTATCGAATGAACATGTGACGTCAGTGCTGTTGAAAAAGTTTGGCAAAACTCTGACAGGGGGAGCGCTGACATGGTATTCCCAACTACCAGCACGATCGATATCAATGTTCGAAGAAATGGCAAATAAGTTCGTCAATGCTCACGCGGGAGCGAAAAAGGCAGAGGCCAGGGTAAATGATATCTTCGCCGTCAGGAAGACAATAGGCGAGGGACTTCGGGATTTCCTAGCCCGATTCAACAGGGTAAGGATGAGCCTATCAAACGTGTCAGAAGGGATGGCGGTAACAACCTTCCAAAATGGGTTAAACAGAAACGGGTCAAAAGTAACCAAAAAGCAGCTAAGTAGACTCATAAAGTACCCCCACCACCACCACGTGGGAAGAGATCCATAATGCCTATTGCGCCGAAGTGAGGACAGGCGAGGATGATCTGAATGGCCCGATCCAGGACCAACATCGGTCCAAACTGAAATGAGGAGAGATCGCTGCAATGATGGCCGAAGGGATCAACTACCCTACTTCAATCGAGAAAGGTACCAGCCCTATATCCGAACATCCAACCCACCTCTTCCACGACACACAGATGTCGCGCCTCGACACACCGCACCACCCCGAAATGAAAAAGGTATGCCTTCACTGTTATCTGCTCATAACTTTTGTGTTTCTCTTTTAGAAATAGTGTACGCACTAGAAAAGCTCGGCACAAAGGTGCAGTGGCCGCAAAAGATGAAATCGGATCCGAGCACTAGGAGATCAAATGTTCTGTGTGAATTCTACTAGGAAAGGGGACACAAGACCGAGGATTGCATAGGTCTATGACAGAAAGTGGTAAGAATGTTAAACTAAGGACACCTGAAAGAACTGCTGAGCGACCGAGGACGAGTCAACTTCGCTCGTGGACTCGATCAACCTCAGGGACCTCCAAAACCACCATCACCAGCTCGTACCATACAAATGATCATTGGAAGCGGCGATGATACGATAATTAACCATGTGAAATTCACCACCACACACAAACTCAAATGGACGGTCGCCCACAAACGGTATGACGACCTCGAAGATAGTATCATCTTCGATGAGTCAGATACCAACGGTTTGTCTGTCCCTCACTATGATGCTTTGGTTATAACTTTATGCATCACAGATACCAACATAAAGAGAATAATGGTGGATGACAGAAGCAGCGCGTGTATTATTCACCCATGAGTTCTCATGCAGATGAGGCTCGAGGATAAAATAGTACCGCATTGCATAACACTAACATGTTTTAATAATGCAGTGGAACGAACCTATGGAGAGGTAGTGCTTCCCGTTCTGGCAGGAGGCGTCACCCTGGAGACGACGTTCCACGTCATGAACCAAGAAACAACCTACAACGCCATCATAGGGCGTCCATGGATACATGACATGCGAGCCATCCCGTCAAGTTTCTATCAAGTAATCAAATTTCCTACCCCATGGGTGATATTCAACATCCGAGACGAGCAACGCACCGCCCAAGAATACTACCGGATCGCCCAATATTGCAAGCACACCAAACAACTAAACGGGGCAACTGCAGAAGCATAACAATCATCCATATCGGGAACCAAACCCGACGTACAAACAGAGGCCATCAAAGACCCGGATGTTGTAGAAGCTTGCAAGGCAACCATAGAAGATCTCGACCCCGTCCAACTGGACAACACTGATAGCACAAAAAAGGCTTATATCAGACATAACCTCTCAGAACCAGGTAAATATCATAAGTTTTTGACTAACAATGCCGATTTGTTTGCCTTTTCCCATTCAGATATGGCAGGAATCCCAAAGGACATCGCCACACACAGGCTGAATGTCAATCCTTTTAACCCGCCAGTACGGTAAATGAGGAGAAAGTTCAATGCCACCATCAATGAGGCAGTCAGCGAAGAAGTTGATAAATTACTCACTAATGGTTCCATCCGAGAATCGAAATATCCTCAATGGGTCGCCAATGTGTTCATGATAAAAAAGAAGAATAGGAAATGACGGATGTGTGTCGACTTCACCGACCTGAACAAAGCATGCCCGAAAGATTCCTTTCTATTACCACATATCGACCAGCTCATCGACGTAATGGCGGGACACGAACTACTGAGCTTCTTAGATGCCTATTCTGGCTACAACCAATTTCTAATGGCTGAAGTAAACCAAGAAAAGACCACTTTCATCACTCACCGGGGTACATACTGATACAAGGTAATGCCCTTCGGACTCAAGAACACAGGGGCGACGTATCAAAGGTTAGTCACCAAGATGTTCAAAGAACAACTCGGTAAGACCATGGAGGTTTACATTGACGACATGCTAGTGAAGTCGAAAAAGAAAGTGGATCACATTGACCATCTGAAGGAAGCCTTCGAGATATTGAGGCAATACAGAATGAAACTGAATCCCAAAAAATGCGTCTTCGACGTAACTTCAGGAAAGTTCCTTGGTTTTCTGGTGTCACAAAGGGGTATCAAAGTCAACCCGGATCAGATCAGGGCCATCGAAAGGAATATCGGAAACATTAACAAGCTAGAAGCAGGTGTAGAAATTAACAGGATGCATAGCCGCCCTGTGAAGGTTTATTTCACGATCGTCGGACAGGTGCCATAAATTCTTCAATGTGCTAAGGAAAGACCACAGACTACAGTGGAATTCGGAAAGCGTCGACGCCTTGAGACAGCTAAAAGCGTATCTATCTTCGCCACCCCTACTCGTCAAGGCAGACCCGGGCGAATGCCTACTAGTGTACCTAGCAGTATCTGAAGTCGCGGTAAGTGTAGTCCTGATCCACGAAAACAAAGGTACACAATCTCCGATTTACTATATCAGCAAAACCTTAATTGATGCTGAAACAAGATACCCTCACCTTGAGAAACTAGCTTTGGCGTTAATCGTAGATTCACGAAAGCTTAGACCATATTTTCAATGTCACCCCATAAAAGTGGTGACAACCTTCCCTCTCAGGGCCATCCTACACAAACCCGAACTATCGGGCAGATTAACCAAATGGGCCATAGAATTAAGCGAGCACGACATAACATACCAACCGCGAACTGCTATTAAGTCGCAGGTGCTCGCCGATTTCATCGCTGATTTTAGCATTGAAATATTGCCTGAAGTAGAGCAGGAGGTGCTCCGTGCTTTCACACATTCCGACCTCTAGGTCCTCTAGACCGACGGCGCATCTAATGTATCGGTATCGGGACTGGGACCCGTCCTCGAAGTTCCTATGGGCGAAGTAATTCGCCAGTCCATATGATGCCCCGAGATGACTAACAACGAGGCCGAGTATGAAGTTGTGATTGTAGGAAATTAGCCCTCAAATATGGAGCTCAACGACTCGTCCTCCATTGCGATTCTCAAGTCGTGGTGAACCAAGTCACCGGGACTTTCTAATTCAAAGAACAAAGACTACAAAAGTACTAGTCAGAAATTCACAAACTGCTGCCAGAATTCGATAAATGCCGACTTTACCAAATACCCAAGGCACAAAATATCAAAGCAGACAACCTCGCCTAGCTAGCGGCAACCACCAAAAATATCAACAAGGAAAATGTGGTCACTCTTCTCCATTCCACGCAAGACTAAGTTGAGGTACATTGCGTAAACCTAACTTGGGATTGGCGCAATAGTATCGTGACGTATTTGCAGGATGGAACGCTCCCACAAGATAAGAAAGAAGCCAAAAAACTTCAAATACAGGCAGCCAGATACAGCCTCATAAATTGTGATCTTTACAAGAGAACGTTCGATGGCCTCCTGGACAAGTGTCTCGGGCCAAATCAAATAAGGCGAGTACTAGAAGAAGTACATGAGGGGCATTGCGGCACCCACACGGGAAACCGTTCCCTCATCCGATGCCTCATCCGCACCGGATACTACTAGCCCACCATAAATAAAGAAGCCGCGGACTACGTCAGAAAGTGTGAGCAGTGTCAAAAATACGCACCTATGATACACCAAGCAGGAAAACTCTTGCATTCCGTCATTTCGCCATGGCCATTCATAAAGTGGGGGATGGATATTGTCGGACCCCTCCCGGCAGGACGAGGTAAGGTACGCTTCCTTTTGGTTTTAACTGACTATTTTTCTAAATGGGTGGAATCAGGTGCGTACACTCAAATACATGAGCAAGAGGTCATCGCGTTCATATGGAAAAATATAATATGCCGCTTTGGCATCCCCAAAGAAATCAGATGTGACAACGGACCTCAGTTCGTCGGAAAGAAAACAATCGAGTTTTTTGAAAAATGGCACATCAAGAGAATACTCTCCACTCCATACCACCCTGCCGACAATGGCCAAGCCGAATTCTCCAATAAAGTAATACTGAATATATTGAAAAAGAAGCTCGAGGATGCCAAAGGGATATGACCTGAACTACTACCAGAAGTGCTATGGGCATACCGCACTACGCCAAAAACTAACACAGGCAAGACGCCATATTCGCTAGTCTATGGGACTGACACCGTTATACCCGTCGAGGTCGGAGAGCCTAGCTTGAGATACTCCAATGAAAGCGGACCAAACAACGACGAAAGTAGGCCACAAGATCTAGATAAAGTCGAAGAACGAAGAGATATGGCCCAATTAAGAATGGTAGCCAAAAGCAACAAGTAGATAGGTACTATAACAAGAAGGCCAAACTACGACCGCTCAAGGTCAGAGATTACGTCCTTAATGCTAAAACACAAGCGACAAAAGACTCTAATGAGGGAAAACTGGGAACAAACTGGGACGGACCATATAAAATCACGACGGCAGCAAATAAGGGAGCATTCCAGTTAGAGACAATGGAGGGAAAACTACTCCAAAACAATTGGAATGTCACCCATCTCAAATACTTCCACTTCTAAAAAGAGGTGCCACCTAAGTCGTACTTTTTTTCCCTCATCCGGGTTTTGTCCCAATCGGATTTTCTTGGTGAGGGTTTTAATGAGGCAGCAAAGGGAGACGTCTCGAGGTGTGTAGTATTGTTCATTATCCCGCCCGTCGACGTGTTCTCTAGGCCGAGTAATAAAAGGACTGGATATAGATAATCAAATCTCCATTGTATGAACAAAGTCGACATGTGTTTCGCACAAGAATATAATCAAATCTCCATTGTATGTACAAAGTCGACATGTGTTTCCTACAAGAATATAATCAAATCTCCATTGTATTTATAAAGTCGACATGTCTTTCCTACGAGATCATAATCAAACCTCCAATGTAATATCCCAATGGCCAAGGCCATCGACAAAGATATGAGTTCGACCTCGTTCGAACTAGGACGAGATATTACTTTGATGATAGTTCGAAGCAACATCCCAATGGCCAAGGCCGTCGACGAAAATATGAGTTCGACCTCGTTCAAACTACGATGGGATCCTACTTCGACGACAGTTCAAAGCAACATCCCAATGGCCAAGGCCATCGACGAAAATATAAGTTCGACCTCGTTCGAACTACGACGAGATCCTATGTGACGACCCAGCCGTTCGTCTTAAAAATTAATGCCCTGATCCCCTATTAACTGCTTTTCCCATATTTTTTTCTGCTATTTTGATTTGTAAGGACGTTCGGTTTTGAGTTACGAAGAGTTCTGGGACAATTAGTACCTAAATGAGAGCTTAAGTGTTGGAAATTTGACCGTAGTCGAAATAGTGTAAAGATGGACTTGGAATGGAATTCTGATGATTCTGTTAGCTCCGTGGGGTAATTTTGGTCTTAGAGGCGTGATCGGATTGTATTTTGGAGGTCCGTAGTTAATTTAGGCTTGAAATGCCGAAAGGTCGAATTTTAAAGTTTCCAGTTCGATGGTGAGATTTTGATCTGAGGGTCGGAATGTAATTCTGGAAGTTGGAGTTGCTCCGTGGTGTTAAATGTGACGTGTGTACAAAATTTCAGGTCATTCGGACGAGGTTTGATAGACTTTTTGATCGAAAGCGTATTTTTAGAGTTTTAGAATTTTTAGGCTTGAATCCGTGGTTGATTCATTGTTTCGATGTTGTTTTAGGTATTTTAAGGATTGGTATAAGTTTGAACAGTGGTATTAGACTTGTTGGTGCCTTTGGTTGAGGTCCTATGGGCCTCGGGATGATTTCAGATGGTTGACGGAAGGATTTTGGAGTTTGGAGTTACAGCTTCAGATGGTTTTCTGTCATAACCACACCTGCGAGTATGGGACCGCAGGTGTGGAGCCGCAGAAGCGGAAATGGGGAGGTTCAGCAGAAGCCGCAAAAGCGGTAGAATTTTTGCAGGAGCGGTACTGCACCTGCGGATGGGGAGTCGTAGATGCGGAATCAGGATAAGTTAGTGATTGTCGCAGATGCGACCATTGGACCGCAAAAGCGGGGCCACAGATGCGGTCCAAGGGCCGCAGATGTGGAAATCGCTGGGCAGAACATATAAATACTTGCCTTCGCGAATTTTGGCTATTTTTCACCTCTTTTCAAATGGGAAGAAGCTTGGGGAGCACTTTTCAAGAGGGATTTTCAGAGGAGTTCATTGGGGTAAGATCTTTGGTCCCTAAACTCGTTATTGGAATGATATTTATCAATTTAAGCATGAAAAATTAAGGAAAATCAGTGGTAAATTGGGGGTTAAGGCTTGACTAATTAGAGACCTTTGAGTGATGATTTGAGGGACCCTTTGAGGTCCGATTTTGGTACTTTTGGTATGATTGAACTCGTAAGATTGTGAGGATTCTGTAAATAAAAATTTTACCCAATTACGAGACGTTGGCCCGAGGGACATTTTGGTCATTTTACCTAATTTTGCGTATTAGCTTAAGAATTTCTTTGTAGAATTAGTTACTTGAAGTGTTACTTATATTATGCAATTGAATTGAATATATTTGGGCCATTTGGGGTCGAGTACTCGTGGTAAGAGCGTGGTTTCGGATTGACTTGAGCTGGTTCGAGGTTAGTGGCTTGCCTAACCTTGTGTGGGGGACCTTACCCTTAGGATTTGGTATTACTATTAAATGAAAATCCTTGTACGTGAGGTGATGAGTGCGTACTTGTGCTAATTGTTGAAAATTCGGGTTTCATTAAGTAATTACTAGTATGTTTCTTTTCCTTTTTATATTACGTGCATTTAAAGCGTGTTGTTAGCTTAGGAAAGCATATCTAAGTGTTTTAATTGCCTTATTTGCTCAAACTACTTTACCTGAATTCCGTACAACATGCTAGGCTAGAATTACTTGTTTGCCTTGATATGAAATTGACATTTCTGAATATTTTCCTGATGTTGTTATGTAATTACATTTGGGACTACGGATGTGGGATTCCGGTAGCTCCCCTTGTCTATTTATTTGGGACTACAGATGTGGGATTCTTGTAGCTCCCCCTTGTCTGTTTATTTGGGACTACGGATGTAGGATTCCGGTAGTCCCCCTACATAGTTATATGGAACTACGAGACTGCACTCGGTAGATTCCCCTAGTACTGGGTATTTATATTTGGGACTACGGAACGGGATTCCGGTAGATCCCCGCGGACTATGAGTTGGACTACGGGACGGGATCTCGGGAGATCCATTGGATATGTATAATTGGTACTACAGGATGGTGTCCTAGGAGATCCCCGATTGCTATTTTGGTGCTTAGCCTTATTTCATTATGTGTTTACCTTGCCTTTGTAATAGTTATTATTGCTCTTTTATATCTTGTGTTACTTTTACTGTTGTACTTATTTATACTGATCTGTTCTACACTGTTGAACTTTATATTTTATTTAACCTCAGTAGGGCCCTGACCTTCCTCGTCACTACCCAACCGAGGTTAGGCTTGGCACTTACTGAGTACCGCTGTGGTGTACTCATGCCCTTTATACGCATTTTTCATGTGCAGATCCAGGTACTTTAACTCAGTCCGATCACCCTTGAGGCGAGACGACTGTTTTAGAGACTTCGAGGTATATCTGCCGCGTCCACAGACCGAGGAGTCCCTTTGTACTCTCCCTATTGTATTAGCCCTTCTGTGTTTTCTTTTCCTAATTAGATATTCACGAGTTAGACATTGGTAGACATTCCAAGGATTGTGGTTTCATGAGATTCCGGGTTTTGGGAAATGTTGTTAGTTTTTGAGAAGTTGTATTGTATATGCCGAGCGGCATTTTAAAAACTGTTTCATTTGATTATTTTGGCTTTTAATTATTTCTTCCGCAAGTTTTGTTATTTTTCGCATTTGTTAGGCTTACCTAGTCGTAGAGACTAGGTGCCGTCATGATGGTTCACGGAGAGCGAACTGGGGTCGTGACAAGTTGGTATTAGAGCTCTAGGTTCATAGGAGTCATGGATCATAATCTGGTTTATTAGAGTCTCACTGATCAGTACGGAGACATCTGTACTTATCTATGAGAGGCTATGTAACTGTTAGGAAAATTTCCACTTCATTTTATTTCCTCGTCGTGCGATATGTTGACATCACAATTCTAAACTTCTGTCTTCTATTCTCTCACAGATGATGAGGACATGTGCTACCCGAGATGATCAGGCACCCACGCCCCTTACTGTAGCCATCAAAGGTCGGGGCCGGGGTAGAGGTCGAGGACGCGCGCGTGGTGCAGCCAAAGCACCTGAGCGAGTTGCCGTCGAGGTACCACTAGCAGTTCCAGCCGGAGTCCAAGCACCTGATATGCCTACTACTACTAGTACTACTACTCTAGATCTTCAGGAGACTCTTGCGCAGTTCATGAACATGTACACTACTTTGGCTCAGGCAGGGTTGCTTCCCCTTGCTGCAACTACATCTCAGGTCAGAGGAGGAGCACAGACTCCCGCCGGCCGCACTCCTGAGTAGCGAGTGCATGTTGAGCAGGTCCTTAAGATTATTCCTGTACAACCTGCAGTCCGAGATCAGCCCGAGGACAGGGTAGTGGCTTCCGAGGATGAGCAGCTGAGGCTTGAGAGGTTAAAGAAGTACAAGCTTCCTGTATTCAGTGGTCTAGCATCGTATGATGCTCTGAGATTTCTAGATGAGTGTTACCGTATTCTCCGTACCATGGGTATATCAGGATCGAGCGGGGTTTCCTTCACTACTTTCCAGCTTCGAGGAGCCGCCTATTGTGAGCACGTGATTTTTGCCCTATGAGAACTACTCCCAAAAAATCAAAAATAAAATGGTTTTTGTGTTGTTTGTAATTTATGTGTATTTTGTCTATTTTCTATTTTAAATGAGAAAAAAAAATATGCTTTGCATTTTTTTTAGCATTTAATGTCCGAATTGTGTAATTTTATCTTTATTTGATGTTTAATTTCGTGTGGTAGCTATTGTTAAGAGATAATGTTTTAGTTAATTGTAAATTCTATAATTTAATTAGGATTTTTAGTTGAAAAGGAATTAAAAGAAAAATGAAAGAACAAAAGAAAAGAGATAAATTTGGGCTAGTTTCAGGGCAAAAATCAGGCCCAAATCACCCATGGACCAGGTCCAGTCTGGCCTGGCTAAAGGCGTCTTAAAACGACGTCGTTTGGTCACTTTTAGTCAATGTCGTTGGATTAAATCGATCCAATGGCTGCAATTCAATCTCCATAACCCGTCTCCGGCCCGACCTGCTTACCCCAAACCACACCCGCCCCAGCACTACCCCAAAACGACACCGTCTCCCTTAAATGAACTAATCCAGGCCATCCCTTCCGTATATAAACCTAACCCCTCTCCTCACACCCCCCTAAGCCATACCCTGTTCATCGTCTCTTTCAGAGACGAACCCAAGTAACCCTCTCAAACCCTAGCCGCCCTGAAACCCCTTCGCTTGAAAGCCGGCGGCAACAACGTTGGTGACCACCAAAATAATACCCTAGAACCCCCTAACCACCCTCAACCTGAATCCCCACTCTGTTGTCCTCGAATCATCCCCGCCTCGTTCGAATCTTCGATCGAAGCTCAGGACCCAAAACCCTTGTTCATCTATTGAACCCTAAACCCACACCAAGGCACCCCCTGATCACCCTCGTCATGGATCTGTTAACCACTTGCCTCGAATCAACTCCCAGCTTCTCGAATCTTCATTGAAGATTCGAGCAGGAACTAGATCTACCCCAACCAGTCCCAAACTTATACCAGACATGTCCCTGACCTCCCTCGTCACCAAACCACCATGGGTTTGGTTCGAATCAGACCAGAACCACTCAAACCCCAAATCAAACCCCCAAGAACCCTAGCAAGTCAGAGTTTGAAATCTGTCCCAACTGAAGGAGGGTTTGGGGTCTAACCGACTTTAGTCGAAGTGTTCTCAGTTGAGAACACTTGATTAAGGCCCGTTCGACTTCAAACAGTTTGAGTGTGAGTTCGAACCAGGGTCGTCCATATTTTCTAGAAAGCTTGAGGTATTTTCCATTTTCCTATTTGTCCCAGCTGTTGTTTGTTTATTCTGTTTATTTGTTTAGATTAGTTTTATTGGTTTTTCAATTTCTTTTGTCGATTGTTCTGTTCTTCTCCCTCAGACCCTTTTATTTAGTCAAATTTGTTTCTGTTCATTATTAATTATAGGCCGTGTAGTCGGTTCTAATAAGTTCGTCGATTAGTTAAGTTTTATTATAAATCCATGTTCTTGTTGATGCCGTTTGAATGGCCTGATTGTCCATTTCTGATTGTTTGCTATCAATTTTTGTAGGCAATTGGTTAATTAGTTATCATCGATTAATTCAAGTTTTTATTAGTAGTTTCGTCAAATGATTTAAGATCGAATGTTGTAGGTGCTGATCTTTAGGCAATTAGCTTCAGGGCATTGTCAATATGCTGACAATGCTCCTGCATTCATGTTGATTTTGGTTCAATTTTCAGTTTCAGTTTTAATGGTTCTGCTGAGTTCTGTGTGGTGTTAATATGGTTTTGATTCAAGTTCAGTCTGTTGGTTCCAGTTAGAATTCAGCCTTAGTCATTTAGTTATTAGAAATTTGGTAGGCTGGATTGATTATAGCTATTGTAGTTTGCTGTTTGATATAATCTGTGAGGTTTGAGTTGTTGTTTGATTTTGATTAATGAAATTGGTTATAGCTGATAAAGTACAAGGGATTGGACTAGGGCAGTAATTTCAGGACTTTAGGGGGTGATTTGGGAATGAAACAGTTAGGATAATATTTTAATGTTAGTGTTTTGTTAGTGGGATATTATTGTCTTTAAATTAATATGGTAATGGGGAACAAAAGGGAATGGAGGGCTGAAAATAAGGAAAAGTTTTCCTTAGTGGGTTTAAAGTGGAAAAATTCAGATTTTAGTGGAAAGAGGGGGTTAAGGTAGTAAGTTGGAAAGGGAGGGCAGGCCTGTATAAGAGGGCAGAATGAGGTCTGTAGAAGGGGGACTGGGATTGAATTTTGAGAGCTTGTGAAGTTGAAAAAGAATAGCTACTATTTTATTTTTGCCTGGTTTAGGATCTGAAATAGCTAGATCTTTCTTCCTTTTACTTCTGCTCTATACTTGGGGAAATTTATAGCTGCTGGTCATTTGTTGTTGCACTTCTATTTGCTACTACTGCTATTGCTGACTCTCTTCTTCTTCTTCTTCTTCTTCTTCTTCTTCTTCTTCTTCTTCTTCTTCTTCTTCTTCTTCTTCTTCTTCTTCTTCTTCTTCTTCTTCTTCTTCTTCTTCTTCTTCTTCTTCTTCTTCTTCTTCTTCTTCTTCTTCTTCTTCTTCTTCTTCTTCTTGTATTGTCAATACCAGGTGCATGCTTCGAACTCCCTTGATGTAGTTCCTTGAAGTTCACAAAAATGAAAATATTCACAGATTTGTGTACATTAGTAGACTGTCTGTTGTTTATAATTGGATGAATTGTTAGTCAGTTATACCTAGTCGATATTGGTTATGTGTTTTGTATTATGTGAACAGTGGAGACATACGGATTGTAATTAAGAGCTAACTGAAGTGCTATGCTCATGTTGACATGCTGTTAGTTTACAAATTTGAACTGCTATGCTCATGTTGACATGCTGTTAGTTTACAAATTTGAGCTTCTAGGTTGTCAGTTCGCTTTACCTAAACATGATTTGAGCTAGAGTTTGTGGTTATAACTGCTGCGCTGATATTTTAGGAGTGAGCTTATTTAAAGGATGATTTTGTGATTGTTGGCACTAAAACGTATTCAACCATTGGTTAGCATATCTGTTTGTTGGTGATCTTAAGTTAGAAATTAATTGTTATAAGGTTCAGTTGGCCTTCCTAATTAGTTGGAAGTTTGATTCCTATTATGGCTCCACCTTGGTGACTGATTGAAATATGTTTGTGACTTATTGTTTACTGCTAATTGACAAAGGTTACATTCTATTGTTTCCATTTTTATACCATGTTTTTTCCAAGAGTCCAGGCAACAAAATCCACTAAAAATGAAATACAATAACCCATCTATTTATGCTTGAATACTAGTTTATTATTGTTACAAAAGCTTATGTCTAATAAGCGACAAAAACAGAGGCGAACGAACTTGAGATTTTGAATGATGTCATATAATATTTGTTTGGTTGTACTGATTTTGGTTTTGAATTATTCTGTTAATGAGCCGTTTCGATAAATGTTTAAGCCATAAGGCCATTCTGAAATAAGGAATGTATAGCCTTGCAAATCATTTGGGCCAGTCAGCCTAATGGCATTTCAGTTGAACGCTCAGCTTCAATTTAACACAAGCCCAATAGTTATTAAGTTAGTTTGAACACTAGCCTAAAATAATCAGAATTCCTTTAAGCTCTCCTTAATTAATTAGACTCTTACGATTGGTTTGAGATGTGCCATATTAGCCAAACCAACAATTATGGCCCTCACTTAATTAACTTTAATCCTTTAGAAATCGAGGTGTGGCATTTGGTGAATTTTCCATGGCCTCGCAAAGTTAAAAACGCGTAGTGGATTTTAAGGGCGATATTTTAATAAAGTTATTTTCGCAAATTCGGGTGCGCAGTTATGTGACCCAAATCCAAATTTCAACGAAGTCGAAATGTGTCGCTAATCACGGGTACATTGATTGTGACGTGGTTCGAGATGCATTTCCACGACGTTGCAAATTCCTTTTAAAAACAATGAATGATATGAGCCTCGACAAACAAAATACACAAGTTGCGGGGCCCTCTATACGTGTTGGTAAAGTTACTTAGACTTCAGGATGGGTCGTTTATCAAATTTCCACGGCCTTACCTAAAATAATGACACGCTAGTCGCTTTAGGCGCGTATTTAATAATGTTATCTTCTTAAACTCGGGTGCACATTTATGTGACCCAAATCCAAATCTCAACAGAGTTGAAATGTGTCAATAACCACGGGTGCATTGATGTGACGTAGTTCGAGATGTATTTTCACGATGTTGCAATTCTCGGTAAAAATAATAATAATAAAAGCGGTACACATTTAAAATTTGCACATAGGTTCAACATGTATTAAAATCAGATAAATAAGCCAAATATGACAGTTGAGCGACCGTGCTAGAACCACGAAACTCAGGAATGCCTAACACATTCTCCCGGGTTAACAGAATTCCTTATCCGGATTTCTGGTGCGCAGACTGTTAAACAGAGTCATTCTTTTCCTCGATTCGGGATTCAACCGGTGACTTGGGACACCACAAATCTCCCAAGTGGCGACTCTGAATCTTTAAATAAAATCCCATTTCGATTGTCCTTTAATTGGAAAAACTCCCTTTTACGTCCCTTAGCGGGGGTGTAGTCATATAAGAGGTGTGGCACCTATGAGGACTCCGCTAGGGAATGAACCCAGAATCTCTCGTTCAGGGTTCAGAATTCGAACTTAGATAAATTGTTATATTTGGCTTTATTTATTATCTGATTTTTTACATGCTTGGGCCTAATGTGCTAAATGCCGCTTTCACCACTTTGATATTTTCTAAACTGTATATAAGCTGTGCCGAAATCCTTCTTTTCTTACCTTCGGGGATGAACTTGCTGGTCGAGACTCCCATTCTGTTAGTGTCAATTCCTGAAATAAGAAAGAGGCCGGACAAGTTACAAAGCCGGACGATCCCGCGGGTCCCTGGTACGTAGCCCCCTCCTCGACTCGAGTTGTCCGCTCGGGTACACAGTCTAGAACAAATACCCAGGTTATGAAGCTAGAATAACTCAGCTTCATGTCGGATCCCTAGTAGGAACATTTGTTTGCATCACGTGCATTTGACTTTGGAGGCGCAACACAGGGGTTGGGTCTGTCTAGGACAGGTGTACCAAAAATGAAAACGACCATCCTGATGCATATTACTTGCTTCTAATTATGCATCTATTTGTTTCGGACTTGCATGCTAACCGGCTTTTGAGGAAAGAGGGTTAAAGAGAGTTAAACGCCTGTTTTGGAAAAAATCATCAATGTCCAAATAGCGCGAAAACTCTGTCGAATTTTTGAGAAAGCGAAAAAAAAAGAAAAAAAGGGGTTGTGTTTATGAAAAAGGATTTTATTTGCCATTGAAAAGTCGTGTTTTCAAAATAAGTTCGTTTTGTCTGCCCGAACTACGCCGGTTTGATTCTCACAGGGTGCGGGATACGTATGCAACCCTCATCGGGTCCAACCTCCCCTTTACAAAAAGTAGCCAAAAATTGTCAAAATTTTAATTGTCAACATAAATAAATCAGGTGATGTCGTTTTGGCAGGAATAGCCGAATGTTCCCGAAAGGGACGCCGAAAGGCTGACTTTGCATAAACGACCACTTTTAGTCATTTTTGGATTTTTGACCGGCTGACTCACCTAGCTTTAAAATATTTGTTCCCGAAGTGCTGAAAAACCGTGTGCGGGACCGGATCTTCCTTTCAGTCAGTTTGTTGAGTCAAATAAATTTTATTTCTTAATCACCTAAATAAATATGCAGGATGAGCACGTTGCAAAATGAACCTTTTTCAATAATGACCAAAATCCCTTTCAAGTTGCGGTTGTGGTGGAATGATTTAGGTAGTGAAGGGCAAGATGAGGTCAGGAAATATCTGAAAGGTCTTACGGGTTTATTGGAAATCCAGCCTCGGGGGGATATCATAAGAGCTTTGGTCACCTACTGGGACCCGGCGCACAATGTCTTCCACTTCTCCGATTTTGAACTCACCCCGACTTTGGAGGAAATAGCCGGGTATATCGGAAATGCTTAAGTTCCGTTGAGGCAAAAATACCTGGTTGCTCCAAGAGCTGTCACTGTGCATCGGTTCTTAGATTCGTTGAAAATACCTAGGACGGTCCACAACCCAGATTTGGCCGCAGGTTTTTGTAATCCGCGCTTCATATACGACAGATACGGTCATGTCGGAGGATTCAACAACCCAGATAACAAGTTATGCAGCAAGAGTAACCGTCAGAAGTGGGACGAGCATAGACGAGTGACTTTTATGATAACCTTTTTGGGACTTTTGGTATTCCCAAGGAAAGACGGAAACATTGATCTGAAAATAGCCGGAGTCGCCAGTACTTTGCTCATTCAAGACAAAAGCACTCTTGCGCCTATGATAGTATCTGATATCTTCAGAGCTCTCATAGCCTGCAAAGCTAGAGGGAGTTTCTTCGAGGGGTGTAACTTGTTGCTACAAATATGGATGACTGAGCATCTCTGCCACCGTTCCCAGCTCTTGAGTTATGGTTCCTCGAAGAAAACTTGCATAGAAGAGTTCTACACAAGAATCAAGGGGGCCAGTCTACCCGAGGGAGTTACAGCATGGACATTATTCTTTCGGACCCTCACCGCCAGCCAGATACAGTGGACACTAGGATGGTTGCCCGTGGACGAGGTCATCTATATGCCGGCAGCTAGGGCCCACTTTCTATTGATGGGGCTCAAGAGCATTCAGCCTTACACGCCATATCGGGTTTTGAGACAACTCGGGAGATGCCAAACAGTGCCTCAGGAGGAAGATCTTAGTGCTCAAGTAATTGAGATTAGCCTTGACGGACAATTCCCTGAAGCAAGAGTCCGTCAGATCTGGAGTGAATGCCAATATCTAAAGGCAGATACTTGCGTGCAGGATCAGGCCAAATGCGAAGTGGCACCAGGATACCTTGCTTGGTACATGAGAGAACTTGAGCACGAAAGGCCGACTAAAAGGCCCCATCTCCAAGAGTTTGTCCAGGGGTCACAAGAACAGTGAGGTTGGTTGGCTAAAGAAGAGAGCTACAAGGCAGAAATAGGCAAGCTGAGGCAACAGGTCCGAGACCTGAAATTTGAAAATAGCCTACAAGTTGATGCTGACCGGGGAGAAAAGAGAAAATTGACCCATGAAAATGAAGCGCTGAAAACCCAAATCCGACAGATGAGGAGAAATGCTGACAAACAACAAAGGAGTCGGTCAGATGAGCGGCTAATAAAAGGGTTAAAAAAGGAAATCGGTGAGTGTCGGGATAATTTGAAGCAGTCTGAGGATACCATAGCACAACTCCGGGCACAATGGGCAAAGAAAGCAAGTAAAGATCATGAAAAGACTATGGTCGGTCTAAAAAGGAAGGTGACCACCCTAGAGAGCGAGGCGGCCAAACAAGCCAAGGCTTTTGAAACTGGGAGTAAACACTGTTGTAATCTGATGGCCTCAATGGAAGGTGAAATACAGCAGTTACGAAAACAACATCTGCATGATTCTCGGGTTTTGAAGGCTAGAGGGAATCAGATAGAACGCCTACTCCTAGAGAAAAATCAAACCAGGAACAAGATTCTGACTATTGATCGTGCTATCACCAGGAAATGTCGGGAGTGTGAAAACATGACCCGTACTACCTTCTTCTCGGTGGTGATGATATTTGTGAAGCAAATCATGAATGAATTGGAACAGCTGGAAGGGAACCTTACACCTAGACCCGCGGCGAGGACGAATGATGCCCCGCGGGCACCCAAGCTTAAAACTTTAATGTGTTCATAGTTTGAATCCGCATTTTTAGAGTCTGTTGTCCGTTAGAGCCTGTCATTATTCCGCATCAGAGTGTATCAGTAGTTATTGAGTTCGTACTTGGTTTGGTTTCGAGTCTGTTATTTTCCTTTCCAAAAAGCATCTGGTTTGTAATAGAATGTTTATTAATGAAGAATCGAAATTTCCAAAAAAAAGTTTTCTTTTTTCTTTTTCGCACTTATGTGGCAGAACTACGCCCGGTCTGATTCATGCGGGGACATGATACATAGGCAATCCATATAAGATTCGACCACCACTAAAAGGAAAAGAAAAGGCAAGGTGAATAAAAGAAAGGAAAAGATGGACATAAAAAGAGAGATAAAAAAAGTAAGCCGGAATGACGCATGCAGTCGAAGCAAAGACATGTTAGAAATGGTTAAACTACCTAGGAACATTGCATTCCCCAACGTGAAATTGCAATATGTGTTAAACTCTGATGCTAACAAGTTTGTTGTTTATCCAGAAAGAGATTTCAAAACAGTTAGCTCGTTAGATTGTTCTGGCAGATTACCATTACCACACAAGAACTAAAGGGCCCATTCCGAAAAGTATGTCTGGTTCGGACAAAAGTGTTGAGGAGGAAAAGACGGAGATGCAAATGTTGAAGGAGGAAGTAGATAGGTTGAGACAAGAGATAGCTGGGATACACCTAGCCTGGGCTCGGGGACAAACATCACCAATACCTCCCCCTACTCCTACCCTCTCACCGGCTCGGACTCCGGAACACCCTCCCACTGGTCCATCAACGAGCTTCCCCATTGTCCAATACTATCAGGGAGAAACTTCCTATAATCCCCAAACACCACCACCCAAACAAAACCCTCCTCCACCAACTGTTCCTATTTTCGTGGCACCTCCACCCGCCACATTGCAAAAATCATCTGATGAACCAGTGTTTCCGGTTCACGACAACCAATACTATCCTCCCGAACTCACCTTCAAAGAACCTGAGCCATACATTTACACCCCCCACCTTCAGCTCCCGGCGGAAACTGAGAGGCCGACTAAGAATCCGGAGCAGGACGAAGTGCTTCATAAAGTGAAAAGCCTGGAGCAATCCTTCAGGAATATGCATGGATTGGGCAGCCAAGTTAGTGTGGCCTATAAAGATCTGTGTCCCTTCCCCGATGTTCAGTTGCCGGCAGATTTTAAGATGCCAAAGTTTGATCTATACGAGGGACATGGTGATCCCATGGCACATCTACAAGGTTTCTGTAGTAAGATGAGAGGGGCAGGTGGAAAGGATGAGCTGCTGATAGCTTATTTTGGTCAAAGTTTAAGCGGGTCCGCATTGGAATGGGACACGAGGTAGGATCCTAGCAGGTGGTATACCTGGGATGATCTAGCGCAAGCATTTGCAGGTCACTTCTAGTATAACCTTGAGATCGTCCCTGACCGTCTCACACTGTTGAAACTTGAGAAAAAACATGGAGAGAGCTTCAGGGAATTCAGATTCCGTTGGAGAGAACAAGCAGCAAGAGTCGATCCACCAATGAGGGAAGGTGAAATGGTGGACTACTTCTTACAAACTTTGGAGCCGACTTACTTTGGTCACCTGGTGACATTAGTTGGTAAATCTTTCAACGAAGTAATAAAAATGGGCGGTATGGTTGAAGAGGGACTCAGGTCCAACAAGATAATAAGCTATTCGGCAATCAAGGCCACAACTCAGGCTATCCAAAGCGGCACGGGAGGCGCGCTTGGGAAAAAGAAGAGAGAGGAGGTCGCAACAGTCGAAGCAGGTACTTGGTCCAGATCCAAGGGTCCTTCCCCTCGCTACCAACCCAGACCCCATTACCCAAATTATCAATACACTCCATACAACCCTCCACAACCCTATTATCCACCACAAGAGCCACATTTCTCCGTCTATCACGTCCAAACTTACACCTAGCCTCCGACTCACCCACAATGGCGTGCGCTGGCTTCCCAACATACATATCCACCTCCATAAAACACATATCCACGACCAAGGGCCTACAGGAATCCTTCGGGGCCAGGCTTCCGTGGGAATTAGACTTTCAGGAATGAAAGGGTGCAGAGGTCGAGAACATTCACTCCGTTGGGAGAAACCTATACTACTCTGTTCCACAAATTGAGGCAGTTAGGCCTATTGAGTCCTATTGAGCCCAAATTGCCAAATCCCCTTCCCAAAAATTTTGACCACTTGGTAAGCTGTGAATATTGTTCGGGGGCTCCCAGGCATGATACTGAGAAGTGTTGGAAGTTGAAGACTGCGTACAAGATCTTATTGACATAAATAGGATCGAGGTTCAGGCACCAGAGGTACCCAACATCAATGAGAACCCGTTGTTGGTGCACCATGAGGCCCACATGATCGAACTAGTGCACGAAGGAGGGAAGCCCAAGAAACCATCACAAACGGTAATGATGATTCGTGCAAGTCCAAACGAAAAGCAAACCAGTGGAAAGGCAGTGGTATACTTGGGAAGGGTAGATGACAAGCCAGTTGTGGTAATTGGGAAAGGTTCATCTGTTGTTGCGAAGAAGCCAGAGCCAGTCAAGGTAGTGCTACAGGGAGTACCAAGCGCACCAGTGTTAGTTGTGAAGGGGGCCCGTGTAGAACCAGTTGTTATCATGCCAGTATTGCAGTTGCCGATAACAAGTGAGAAAGTTGTGCCCTGGAGATATAGTCAAGTGACGGTGATGCATAAGGGGAAAGAGGTTGTGGAAGAAGTATGCGAGGCCCAGGGGATAACTCGTTCGGGAGGTGTTTTGCTCCCGCAGAATTGAGAAGGGTCAATCCTATAACAATAAAGAAGCCAGTGACGGAGGAAGAAGCAGAGGAGTTTTTGAAGAAGATGAAGGCACAGGACTACTCCATTGTAGAGCAGTTGAGGAAGACCCTGGCCCAGATTTCGTTGCTATCCTTGTTGATCCATTCAAGCGATCATTGTCGGGCATTAATGAAGATTCTGAACGAAGCCCATGTTCCGGACAAGCTCTCAGTGAACCATTTGGAGAAAATAGTGCACAAAATCTTTGAGGTAAACCAAGTGACATTCTCTGACGATGAGTTGCCAATAGAGGGTACAGAACACAACAAAGCACTCTATTTTACTGCGAAATGCGAAGACTCGGTGGTCACTCGAGTACTGATTGATAATGGGTCCAGTGCCAATATCTTTCCTTTAGCCACTCTGAATAAACTGAAAGTTGATGATGATAGGATTCACAAGAACAACGTCTGCATCCGAGGTTTTGATGGGGGTGGTACTGACGCAGTGGGCGATATCATACTAGAATTGACAATTGGTCCGGTCGAGTTCGCCATGGAATTTCAAGTGATATATGTGGTGGTGTCGTATAATCTTCTGTTGGGGCGAACCTGGATCCATGCAGCCAAAGCAGTGCCTTCTACACTGCATCAGATGGTCAAATTTGAATGGGATAGACAAGAGATTGTGGTACACGGGGATGATGGTACACATGCCGTTAGTGATGCCATTGTACCCTTCATAGAAACCGACGATGACAAGGGCCCATGGGTTTATCAAGTTTTTGACGCAGTCTCAGTAGACAAAATTCCTGAGGGCGGGGGCCTTCCACTTCCCAGAATCACAGCTGCGACCTTCATGATAGCCTCGGAAATGTTAAACAGCGGGTTTGTACCAGGAAAAGGTTTGGGGGTTGATCTGCAGGGTATTGTCCAGTCAGTTTCCTTGCCCAAGAACCTGGATACTTTTGGGCTAGGATTCAAGCCTACCGCATCGGATGTAAAACGGGCCCGCAAGTTGAAGAAAAGAGTCTGGGTCCTTCCTAAGCCAATCACGCGCCTATCCAGATCATTTGTCAGAGCAGGTTTCAGAAAGTTGTCGGTCCCGAAAGTTCTCGGACCACTGATCGGGCCAGATGGAGATTTGAATGAGGGCTTTGAAAGGATGTTCGCTGATGTCAACATGATAGAAGATGGAGAAGGTTCCAGTAAGGCAGACATACAGTTTGTGGGGCCTAGGGCCAATGTCAACAATTGGACGACTACTCCTCTGCCTACCCGGAAGGAGTCTTGGTAGTAGGCTCTAGATTTTTCTTTCTTGTTTTCTCGATTATTCCAGAGTTGTAATCCAATTTTTGTTTTATTTTTTGTATTCGGCAAAAGTGTGCAACTCTGTTATCCCGCAGTTTAATAAAGTGAAAGTTTTCTCTCTTTATTTTTATTTTAATTCTGTTTTCTTCTTTTCTCTTTCTGAACAGTTCTCTTCATATTGGTTCTAATGACATGGCGTGCACAGTGGATCTTCAACTCAGTCTAAAAAATCAATCTAATTCCGAACTATTTATACAAGAGGTCGATTATAATGATGAATCGGAATACGATGAGGATGAAGTTTTCGAAGAGATAAATAAAGAGTTAAGCCAGTTTGAAGAGAAATCTAAGCCCAACTTAAATAACACAGAAGCCATCAATTTAGGGGATGCAGATGATATCCGGGAAACTAAAATAAGCATCCACATTGCACCAAATATCAGGGAAGAACTAATCAAAGCACTTATTGAGTTCAAAGATGTTTTTGCATGGTCGTATGATGACATGCCGGGGTTAAGCACAAATTTAGTGGTTTACAAATTGCCCACTGACCCAGCATGCCCTCCCGTCAAGCAGAAATTGAGGAAGTTCAAGACAGATATGAGTGTGAAGATTAAAGAAGAAGTAACCAAGCAGCTGCAAGCAAAGGTTATTCGGGTCACTCAATATCCCGATTGTTTGGCTAATGTGGTGCCAGTACCAAAGAAAGATGGGAAGATCAGGGTGTGTGTCGATTACCGTAACCTGAACAGGGCAAGCCCAAAGGATAACTTTCCATTACCTAACATCCATATCTTGATCGATAATTGTGCCAGACGTGAGATCGGGTCTTTTGTGGATTGCTATGCTGGGTATCATCAGATTCTGATGGATGAAGAAGATGCGAAAAAGATGACATTCATTACGCCGTTGGGGACTTATTACTATCGGGTAATGCCATTTGGTTTGAAGAATGCTGGGGCAATGTACATGAGAGCAATGACTACTGTGTTTCATGACATGATACACAAAGATTGAGGTGTACGTGGACGATGTGATCATAAAATCCAAGCATCAGGAAGACCACGTAGCAGTCCTAAGGAAGTTTTTCCAAAGACTTCGAAGGTACGATATTAAGCTCAACCCGGCCAAATGTGCATTTGGAGTTCCATCTGGAAAGCTTTTGGGATTCATCGTCAGTCGGCGAGGCATTGAGTTGGACCCATCAAAGATCAAATCCATCCAAGAGTTGCCACCACCGAAGAACAAGACAAAAGTAATGAGTATGTTGGGAAGGTTGAATTATATTAGCAGGTTTATTGCTCAACTCACAGTAACTTGTGAACCCATTTTTTGGCTACTAAAGAAAGATGCTGCGGTAGAATGGACGGCAGAATGTCAGGAGGCATTTGACCAAATCAAAGGATATTTATTAAATCCACCTGTGTTGGTTCCACCTGAGTCGGGGAGACCGTTAATTCTTTATCTAACGGTCCTGGAGAATTCGTTCGGCTACGTACTAGGACAACACGACATTACAGGAAGAAAGGAGCAAGCCATCTATTAGCTCAGCAAGAAGTTTACAGGCTATGAGGTTAAGTACACTCAACTCGAGAGGACATGTTGCGCCCTACCTTGGGTGGCCTAGAAATTGAAGCATTATCTGTCATCATATACTACTTATCTCATTTCATGCTTGGATCCACTGAAGTATTTTTTCTAGAAGCCTATGCCCACATGGAGGTTAGCGGAATGGAAAATATTACTCACGGAGTTCGACATCGTCTATGTGATGAGGACGGCCATGAAAGCCTAAGCACTGTCCGATCACTTGGCTGAGAATCCTGTTGATGAAGAATACGAGCCATTGAGGACGTATTTTCCTGATGAAGAAGTGATGCATATAGATGAGTTGGAATTACTTGAGGAACCAGGTTGGAAGCTCTTCTTTGATGGAGCCGCAAATGCGAAAGGAGTTGGAATATGAGCGGTACTTATTTCTGAAACAGGACATCATTATCCTGTTACGGCGCAGTTACGTTTCTATTGTACCAATAACATGGCTGAATATGAGGCATGCATTTTGGGTTTACGGTTAGCTGCAGACATGGATGTACAGGACGTCTTGGTCTTGGGAGACTCGGACCTCCTGGTGCATCAAATCCAGGGTGAATGGGAAACACGGGACTTAAAGCTTATACCATATCGACAATGTTTGCACGATCTGAGCAAGCGATTTCGACCGGTGGAGTTCAGACACATCCCAAGAGTTCACAATGAGGTTGCCGATGCTTTGTCCACTTTAGCATCGATGTTGCACCACCCAGACAAAATTCATGTTGACCCGTTGCATATCCAGGTTCGTGATCAGCATGCTTATTGCAACATGATAGAGGAAGAAATGGATGGTGAGCCATGGTTTTATGATGTCAAGGAGTACCTCAGGATGAGGATATACCCAGAGCAGGCCACCGGAGATCAAAAGAGAGCCATTCAGCGATTGGCAAATGGTTTCTTCCTCAGTGGAGGAATGTTGTACAAAAGAACACCAAATTTGGGATTGCTGAGATGCATAGATGCTAGTCAAGCCACAACAGTTATGACAGAGGTACATGCTGGAGTTTGTGGTCCACATATGAGCGGATATGTATTGGCGAAGAAGATTCTTCGAGCAGGATAATATTGGCTCACTATGGAGCGCGATTGTATCAGTTTCGTGCGGAAATACCATCAGTGTCAGATACACGGAGATCTGATTCATTCTCCGCCGATAGAATTGCATACAATGTCAACACCATGGCCATTTGTTGCCTGGGGCATGGATGTCATTGGACCTATTGAGCCGGCAGCTACCAACGGCCATAGGTTCATTCTGGTGACCATCGATTATTTCACTAAGTGGGTTGAAGCTAAAACCTTCAAGTCGGTAACTAAGAAGGCAGTGGTAGATTTTGTTCATTCCCATATCATCTATAGATTTGGGATCCCAAAAGTGATCATCACGGATAATGGTGCTAATCTTAACAACAATTTGATGAAAGATGTATGTCAACAGTTTAAGATTACACACCGCAATTCCACCCCATATCGTCCCAAGGCGAATGGAGCAGTTGAGGCAGCCAATAAAAACATAAAGAAGATACTTCAGAAGATGGTAGAAGGGTCCAGACAACGGCATGAAAAATTACCATTTGCGTTGTTGGGTTATCGCACTACTGTTCGTACTTCAGTAGGTGCAACTCCTTATTTGTTGGTATACAGAACTGAAGCAGTGATACCGGCAGAAGTTGAAATTTTATCCCTTCGGATTGTCGCTGAGGCTGAGATTGATGATGACGAATGGGTCAAAACCCGTTTGGAGCAGTTGAACTTGATTGATGAAAAGAGATTAGCAGCTGTGTGTCATGGCCAGTTATATCAAAAGAGAATGGCAAGAGCATACAACAAAAAGGTGCGTCCCCGGAAGTTTGATGTGGGCCAGCAAGTGCTGAAACGCATCCTCCCACATCAAGCTGAGGCAAAGGGCAAGTTCGCCCCGAATTGGCAAGGGCCATTCATTGTAACCAGAGTGTTGTCCAATGGCGCTTTATGCTTAACAGATATCGAAGGGAAATGCGTCGACATGGCTATCAATTCTGACGCAGTTAAGAGACATTATGTATGATTTCTTTTTGTTGTAATTGTTGTTTGTTTGTACTTGGCATTTATCAGAGAATGAAATGACGGAGGCAATTCTTTCTTCTATCCAAACACTGTAACCTTTGCTTCCCCTTTTGAGCCTTATTTGTTCTTTCATACCCCTCTTATGGAATCATTAATAAAAGTGAAAGAAAAGAGAAGAGAAAAATAATGATAATAAAGACAAAAGAAAGGTAACAAGAAAAACAAAGGAATTGGGAACTACGTTTGACCTGATTCCTCAAAGAAGGATACGTAGGCGCCTCACGGCTCGGTCATAGTGTAACAAAAAATAAAAATCCCAAGCAAGAAAAACTGGGGCAGAAGTTTGTGTTCGAAATTTTGGAAAGAAAGTTTGATTCCAAGAGTTGTACTGTTTTACCCCTCAAAATTATTTTGAACTCTTGATACCCCTTTTCTTTAGCCATACACGAAAACCCATATTGATGTCCAAAAAAGACCTCCCGATCAGTATCCGAGAAGTGCCAAGTCATGCAAACGGAAGTCGGGGATAACAACTCGATCCCCAGCAGAGAAGAGGATCATGAACTGGAAATAAATTGATAGCCGAAAAGAATTCCCAGTAGAGAGAGTCATATCGGCAGTGCTTCAATCCCCAGCTGAAAAATAAAATAAAATGAGAGAGTCTTATCGGTGAAAACCTTCACAGGCACCATAAGGCGACGGGAGTTGAGAGAAATGAGAGAGTCTTATTAGTGAAAATCTCTCGAAGGGCACTATGAGGCGACAAGGCAAGATTGGCGGAAAGGGTCCGCATTTGGCAAAAAGTTGAGTGTTTGTTTATCCCCAACAAGATAAGGCTGTCCGAAAGATTGATTGATACGAATAGACTGGGTTGATTAATCCGAAATGCATGATATGATCGTTGGGATCGGTTGTATCATTCAGATAAGTTCTTTTCTTTCTTTCTCCCCGACATTTGTTCAGAAAGACTTCTTCTTTTTCTATTTTTTGAAATCATCACTTTTTCATTTCTTGGTTTAAAGACTTTACTTCCCCAGAAGTTTATTTTTGAAAAGGATCTTCAGAGCTTACTACCAGTCGCCAAAACGGTGCAACGCAAAACGCGAATAGGACAGGCCAAAGATAAGGCGACAAAGCAAAAAGAAGTTGGTCGCAAGACCAAATGATGAATGGGTCTAGATCCCAAGAGGACCAAATTTCTAGGGGAAGTTGGAGAAAAACGGAATAGCAACAGTTAAAAGGTTATGAGGATTCCCAACAGATGCGAGGTACAGGAACAACTCTGATAGATTCTCTACTAAGTTCCGCAATGGTCGGACAACACAGAGCAGGGAAGGAAGAGAAAAGAAAAACCATCCCCAGCAAGAGTATCATCCTCAGCAAATAATATCATCCCCATCAAGTTTTGTAATAAAACGCAAAGCAGGGAAATGGAGAAGGGAAAAAACCATCCCTGGCAGGAGTGGCACGACCACTCACTACGTTTTAGACTAACAAATTTTTCTTTGATTTGAAGCAGGGAAAGGAAATGTTATTGACAGCGGGAAGACATAGCCACAAAGAAGATTATCAAACTGGGGCAGAAAATTTTCTCTCGTTGCGAAAATTTTCTTGAAATCAGATACCAACTTGGAGAAGATGGGAGATAACACAAGTTTTGAAGGAAGTGGAATCCCCCGCAGTTTACGGGAGAAAGAATACAGGTTTTAAAGAAAGCAATCTTAGAAGAAGCAAGATAACCCAAGTTTTAAGGGTAGTGGTCTTTGAATCAGTATCATCCCCACCATTGTTAAAGGGAGGAAAGTAGCTAGTCTTAAATAAGGAAGATAATTCCCCAGCAGTGTTATTCCTAGCAGGTTTCAGAGAAGTGAGAACACCAGCTTGAGGAAAGTAGTTCCAAGTGGAAGGAAGGCACCAGCTTTAAAGGAAGTAGTCTTTGAAGTAGGAAAATGACATATTTTTGAATAAAACACCAGTGCTATCCCCAGCAGTTTTCGGAGGAATAAGACACCATTTTTTAGGATAGCATTTGAAAGAAGATGATTCATGTTAGAAGGAAAATGGTTCGGGAAGCAGGAAGGAACAACATCAATAAAACATATTTTAAGAAGTTGTCGAGGTCAGGAGCCTGCCTGGAGAATGGAGGCTGAATTATCTTAAGTTGTCGATGAAGTCAGAGGCCCGCCTGTAGAATGGAGGTTGTTAAATTTTAAGTTGTCAAAGTCAGAAGCCCGCCTGGAGAATGGAGGATTATTTATTTTAAGAAGTGTTGAAGTCAGGAGCCCGCCTGGAGAATGGAGGTATTATATTTTAAGAAGTTGTCGAGGTCAGGAGCCCGCCTGGAGAATGAAGGCTGATTTATTTTAAGAAGTTGTCGAGGTCAGGAGCCCGCCTGAAGAATGGAGGCTGAATTATCTTAAGTTGTTGACGAAGTCAGGAGCCCGCCTGGAGAATGAAGGCTGAATTATTTTCAAAGTTGTTGATGAAGTCAGGAGCCCGCCTGGAGAATGGAGGCTGAATTATTTTCAAAGTTGCTGATGAACTCAGGAGCCCGCCTGTAGAATGGAGGTTGTTAAAATTTTAAGAAGTTGTTGAAGTCAGGAGCCCACCTGGAGAATAGAGGCTGAATTATCTTAAGTTGTTGATGAAGTCAGGAGCCCGCCTGGAGAATGGAGGCTGAATTATTTTCAAAGTTGCTGATGAAGTCAAGAGCCCGCCTGTAGAATGGAGGTTGTTAAAATTTTAAGAAGTTGTTGAAGTCAGGAGCCCGCCTGGAGAATGAAGGTGTTATATGTTTAAGAAGTTGTTGAAGTCAGGGGCCCGCCTGGAGGATGGAGGTGTTACGTTTTGAGAAGTTGTTGAGATCAGGAGCCCGCCTGGAGAATGGAGGTGTTACCTTTTAAGTTGTTGGTGGAGTCAGGAGCCCGCCTGGAGAATAGAGACTGATTTATTTTCAAAGTTGTTGATGAAGTCAGAAGCACGCCTGTTAGAACGGAGGTTGTTATATTTAAAGATTGATGAAGTCAGGAGTCCGCCTGCAGAACAGAGGAATACATTCCAAGAGCAAGTCAGAAGTCAGTAATGCGGAGGGTCACAACAAAAATACCCCCAGCACGAATCCCACTTCAGAAATCGGAAAGAAGACTACAAGAGCAAATCGAAGATAGATAAGATTCTGTAATCATTAGTTTAGTCTAACTTTTGTTTTCTTTCTAGCAATGGTGAAATAAGGAGGTCGAAAAGAAGTGGTAACAACATGCAACAGCGGTAACAGCAACATCGCAGTCCCATGGTAATCCCAGCTACCAAAACTTCCTGAACTACATTGACTTGATTCCCTTTTAGCCAGGGATATGTAGGAAACCTTTGAAGCAGAGGTTCGGTCAAATCTTTTCAAAAATGCTTCACACGGAGTATTCCAACGGGCAAAAATTGCTCGTATCCGCTCACTTTATCTTTGCACGAAAACCTTTTGTGTTTTCGGACAAAGAGGGGCAGCTGTGAGCACGTGATTTTTGCCCTATGAGAACTACTCCCAAAAATTCAAAAATAAAATGGTTTTTGTGTTGTTTGTAATTTATGTGTATTTTGTCTATTTTCTATTTTAAATGACAAAAATCACAAAAAAATATATGCTTTGCATTTTTTTTAGCATTTAATGTCCGAATTGTGTAATTTTATCTTTATTTGATGTTTAATTTCGTGTGGTAGCTATTGTTAGGAGTTAATGTTTTAGTTAATTGTCAATTCTATAATTTAATTAGGATTTTTAGTTGAAAAGAAATTAAAAGAAAAATGAAAGAAAAGAAGAAAAGAGTTAAATTTGGGCCAGTTTTACGGCAAAAATCAGGCCCAAATCACCCATGGACCAGGTCCAGTCTGGCCTGGCCAGAGGCGTCTTAAAACAACGTCGTTTGGTCACCTTTAGTCAAGGCCATTGGATTAAATCGATCCAACGGCTGAGATTCAATCTCCATAACCCGTCTCTGGCCCGACCCGCTTACCCCGAACCACACCCGCCCCAACACTACCCCAAAACGACACCATATCCCTTAAATGAACTAATCCAGGCCATTGATCGTGCTCGATCCAACGGCCAGGATTAGACCATCCCTTCCGTATATAAACCTAACCCTTTCCTCACACCCCCTTAAGCCATACCCTGTTCATCGTCTCTTTCAGACACGAACCCAAGCAACCCTCCCAAACCCTAGCCGCCCTGAAACCCCTTCGCTTGAAAGCCGGCGGCAACAACGCCGGTGACCACCAAAATAACACCCTAGAACCCCCTAACCACCCTCAACCTGAATCCCCACTCCGTTGTCCTCGAATCATCCCCGCCTTGTTCGAATCTTTGATCGAAGCTCAGGACCCAAAACCCTAGTTCATCTAATGAACCCCAAACCCACACCAAGGTACCCCTGATCACCCTCGTCATGGATCTGTTAACCACTTGCCTCGAATCAACTCCCAGCTTCTCGAATCTTCAATCGAAGATTCGAGTAGGAACTAGGTCTACCCCAACCAGTCCCAAACTCATACCAGATATGTCCCTGACCTCCCTCATCACCAAACCACCGTGGGTTTGGTTCGAATTAGACCAGAACCACTCAAGCCCCAAATCAAACCCCCAAGAACCCTAGCAAGTCAAAGTTTGAAATCTGTCCCAACTGAAGGAGGGTTTGGGGTCTAACCGACTTTAGTCGAAGTGTTCTCAGTTGAGAACACTCGATTAAGGCCCGTTCGACTTCAAACAGTTCGAGTGTGAGTTCGAACCAGGGTCGTCCATGTTTCCTAGAAAGCTTGAGGTATTTTCCATTTTCCTATTTGTCCTAGTTGTTGTTTGTTTATTCTGTTTATTTGTTTAGATTAGTTTTATTGGTTCTGCTGAGTTCTGTGTGGTGTTAATATGGTTTTGATTCAAGTTCAGTCTGTTGGTTCCAGTTAGAATTTAGCCTTAGTCATTTAGTTATTAGAAATTTGGTAGGCTGGATTGATTATAGCTATTGTAGTTTGTTGTTTGATATAATCTGTGAGGTTTGAGTTGTTGTTTGATTTTGATTAAGAAAATTGGTTATAGCTGATAAAGTACAAGGGATTGGACTAGGGCAGTAATTTCAGGACTTTAAGGGCTGATTTGGGAATGAAACAGTTAGGAAAATATTTTAATATTAGTGTTTTGTTAGTGGGATATTAATGTCTTTAAATTAATATGGTAATGGGGAACAAAAGGGAATGGGGGCTGAAAATAAGGAAAAGTTTTCCTTAGTGAGTTTTAAAGTGGAAAAATTCAGATTTTAGTGGAAAAAGGGGGGTAAGACAGTAAGTTGGAAAGGGAGGGCAGGCCTGTATAAGAGGGAAGAATGAGGTCTGTAGAAGGGGGACTGGGATTGAATTTTGAGAGCTTGTGAAGTTGAAAAAGAATATCTACTATTTTATTTTTGCCTGGTTTAGGATCTGAAATAGCTAGAACTTTCTTCCTTTTACTTCTGCTCTATACTTGGGGAAATTTATAGCTGGTGGTCATTTGTTGTTGCACTGCTATTGCACTTCTGTTTGCTACTACTTCTGCTGCTACCTCTCTTCTTCTTATTCTTGTATTGTCAATACTAGGTGCATGCTTCGAACTCCCTTGATGTAGTTCCTTGAAGTTTACAAAAATGGAAATATTCACAGATTTGTGTTCATTAGTAGACTGTCTGTTGTTTATAATTAGATGAATTATTAGTCAGTTATACCTAGTCGATATTGGTTATGTGTTTTGTATTATGTGAACAGTGGAGACATACAGATTGTAATTAAGAGCTAACTGAACTGCTATGCTGTTAGTTTACAAATTTGAACTGCTATGCTCATGTTGACATGCTGTTAGTTTACAAATTTGAGCTGCTAGGTTGTCAGTTCGCTTTACCTAAACATGATTTGAGCTAGAGTTTGTGGTTATAACTGCTGCACCGATATTTTAGGAGTGAGCTTATTTAAAGGATGATTTTGTGATTGTTGGCACTAAAACGTATTCAACCATTGGTTAGCATATCTGTTTGTTGGTGATCTTAAGTTAGAACTTAATTGTTATAAGGTTCAGTTGGCCTTCCTAATTAGTTGGAAGTTTGATTCCTATTATGGCTCCACCTTGGTGACTGATTGAAATATGTTTGTGACTTACTGCTTACTGCTAATTGACAAAGGGTACATTCTATTGTTTCCATTTTTATACCATGTTTTTTTCTAGGAGTCGAGGCAACAAAATCCACTAAAAATGAAATACAACAACCCATCTCTTTATGCTTGAATACTAGTTTATTATTGTTACAAAAGCTTATGTCTAATAAGCGACGAAAACAGAGGCAAATGAACTTGAGATTTTGAATGATGTCATATAATATTTGTTTGGTTGTACTGATTTTGGTTCTGAATTATTCTGTTAATGAGCCATTTCGATAAATGTTTAAGCCATAAGGCCATTCTGAAATAAGGAATGTATAGCCTTGCAAATCATTTGGGCTAGCTGCCAGCCTAATTCCATTTCAGCTGAACGCTTAGCTTCAATTTAACACAAGCCCAATAGTTATTAAGTTAGCTTGAACACTAGCCTAAAATAATCAGAATTCCTTTAAGCTCTCCTTAATTAATTAGACTCTTACGATTGGTTTGAGATGTGCCATATTATCCAAGCCAACAAATATGGCCCTTACTTAATTAACTTTAATCCTTTAGAAATCGAGGTGTGCCATTTAGTGAATTTTTCATGGCATCGCAAAGTTAAAAATGCGTAGTGGCTTTTAAGGGCGATGTTTTAATAAAGTTATTTTCGTAAATTCGGGTGCGCATTTATGTGACCCAAATCCAAATCTCAACGAAGTCGAAATGTGTCGCTAATCACGGGCACATTGATTGTGACGTGGTTCAAGATGCATTTCCACGACGTTGTAAATTCCTTTTAAAAACAATGAATGAGACGAGCCTCGAAAAATAAAAATACACAAGCTGCGGGGCCCTCTATACGTGTTGGTAAAGTTACTTAGACTTCAGGATGGGCCGTTTATCAAATTTTTACGGCCTTACCTAAAATAATGACACGCTAGTCGCTTTAGGCGCGTATTTAATAATGTTATCTTCTTAAACTCGGGTGCACATTTATGTGACCCAAATCCAAATCTCAACAGAGTTGAAATGTGTCAATAACCACGGGTGCATTGAAGTGACGTAGTTCGAGATGTATTTTCACGATGTTGCAATTCTCGGTAAAAATAATAATAATAAAAGCGGTACACATTTAAAATTTGCACATAGGTTCAACATGTATTAAAATCAGATAAATAAGCCGAATATGACAGTTGAGCGACCATGCTAGAACCACAGAACTCGGGAATGCCTAACACCTTCTCCTTCTCCCGGGTTAACAAAATTCCTTATCCGAATTTCTGGTGCGCAGACTGTTAAATAGAGTCATTCTTTTCCTCGATTCGGGATTCAACCGGTGACTTGGGACACCACAAATCTCCCAAGTGGCGACTCTGAATCTTTAAATAAAATTCCGTTTTGATTGTCCTTTAATTGGAAAAACTCCCTTTTACGTCCCTTAGCGGGGTTGTAGTCATGTAGGAGGCGTGACACCTATGAGTTGTGGCGCACCTATGAGTTAGACAGTCCGGATGAGGCTACTTCACTGACTTGGACTCAGTTTTCAGATCTTTTCCCGAGAGAGTATGTTCCTCAGAGCCTTAGGGACGCATGACGCGCAGAGTTTGAGCATTTGCGCTAGGGTGCTATGACTGTCTCAAAGTATGCTGTCCGTTACACTAGTTTGGCTAGACATGCGCCAGCCTTGGTTTCTACTGTTCGGAAGAGGGCTCGCCGGTTTATTAAGGGCCTTATTCCCAACATCAGGTCTAGCATGGCTCGTGAGTTGGAGATGGATATTTCTTATCGGCAGGTGGTGAGCTTTGCTAAGAGGATTGAGGGTATGCATGCTAGGGAGAGATAAGAGAGGGAGGCCAAGAGGTCTCGAGAGTCAGGCCATTATTCTGGTGCCCGTGCCCCAGCTGCAGGTTGTCATGGTAGGGGTTATATGAGTCGCCCTGTTCATTCAGCTCTTCCACCAGCTAGTGGTATCCCAGCCCCTCCTAGGCCTTAGAAGCCTAATTATGCACCTCCGGTTTCTAGCGCGCCTCCCGTGCGGAGTGCTTTCAGAGGTCAGCCTATCAGACCTGGCCCGAGACAGTCACATTCGCCACATCCTCCCAAAGCTTGTTTTGAGTATGGTGACACACGCCATATGGTGAGGGATTGCCCCAGACTTGGGAGGGGTGCACCTCCGTAGTTCTCAGCCATAGTGTGCCCCGCAGAGTTCTCAGGTTATGGTTACAACTCCAGTTGCTACCCCACCTGCTCAGCCAGCTAGAGGTAAAGGTCGGGGAGGTAGAGGTCTCCCTAGAGGGGGAGTCCAGGGCAGATACTATGCCCTTCTTGCGCGTACCGAGGTTGTTGCCTCCAATTCTGTCATCACAGGTATTATACTAGTTTGTCATAGAGATGCATTGGTTCTATTCGATCCAGGCTCCACTTACTCTTATGTGTCTTCTTATTTTGCTCCGCATTTGGGTGTACCTCGGGATTCTTTGAGTTCCCCTATTTATGTTTCTACTCATGTGGGAGATTCTCTTGTTGTGGATCACATTTATCGGTCGTGTTTGGTTGCTCTTAGTGGTTTAGAGACTAGAGCCGATTTATTGTTGCTCAACATGGTAGATTTTGATATTATCTTGGGCATAGACTAGTTGTCTCCCCATTATGCTATTCTTGATTTTCACGCCAAAACTGTGACGCTGGCTATGCTAAGTATACCGCATGTTAAGTGGAGGGGTACTTTAGATCACACTCCCAGTAGAGTTATTTCTTTTCTTAAAGCTTAGCGTATGGTTGAAAAGGGGTCTGACGTGTATTTAGCTTATGTGAGAGATGTCAGTATTGATACCCCTTTAGTTGATTCAGTCCAGTAGTGCAGGATTTTCCCGATGTGTTTCTTGCTGATCTTCCAGGAATGCATAATAGAGATATTGATTTTGGCATTGATCTGTTGCCAGGCACTCAGCCCATTTCTATTCCTCCGTACCGTATGGCTCCTCTTGAGTTGAAGGAAAGTTACAGGAATTGCTTGATAAGGGTTTTATTTGGCCCAGTGTATCACCTTGGGGTGCTCCTATCTTATTTTTGAAGAAAAAGGATAGTTCTATGCGTATGTGTATCGATTATCTCCAGTTGAACAAAGTTACAGTGAAGAACCATTATCCTTTGCCTCGTATTGATGATCTGTTTGACCAGCTTCAAGGCGTATTGACTTGCGCTCAGGTTACCATCAATTGAAGATTCGGGAGCCAGATATCCCTAAGACTGCTTTCATGACTCGGTATGGTCATCACGAGTTCCTTGTTATGTCATTTGGGTTGACTAATGCCCCAGCAGCCTTTATGCATTTGATGCACAATGTGTTCTGGTCGTATCTTGACTCGTTCGTCATTGTCTTTATTGATGATATTCTGGTGTATTCCCGGAGTCAGGAAGATCATGAGCAACACCTGAGGACTGTGCTTCAGACTCTAAGAGAGAAGAAGTTATATGCTAAGTTCTCGAAATGTGAGTTTTGGTTAGATTCCATGGCATTCTTAGGCCACGTGGTATCGAGTGAGGGTATTCAGGTGGATCCGAAGAAAGTAGAGGTCGTACAGAGTTGGCCCAAACCATCCTCAGCTACAGAGATCCATAGTTTCCTTGGCTTGGCGGGTTACTACCGCCGTTTTATTGAGGGTTTTTCATTGATTGTAGCCATATACCAGACTGACCCAGAAGGGTGCTCTGTTCCAGTGGACGGAAGAGTGTGAGGCGAGCTTTTAGAAGCTCAAGACAGCTTTGACTACAACCCCAATTTTGATACTGCTTACAGGTTCGGGGTCTTATACAGTCTATTGTGATACTTCGAGGATTGGCCTCGGAGCTGTGTTGATGCAGGACGGTAGGGTGATTGCCTACGCTACATGAGAAGAATTATCTAGTCCACGACCTTGAGTTAGCTGCCATTGTTCATGCCCTGAAGATCTGCCGTCATTATTTGTATGGTGTTCCCTATGAGATTTATACTGATCATCGGAGCTTGCAGCACCTGTTCAAGCAAAAGGATCTAAATTTGTGCCAAGGGAGGTGGTTAGAGTTTCTGAAGACCTATGATATCACTATTTTGTATCACCCAGGCTAGGCCAATGTGGTGGCTGATGCTTTGAGTCGCCGGGCAGAGAGTTTGGGGAGTTTGGATTATTTACCAGTGTTAGAGAGGCCTATGGCGATGGATGTTCAGGCCTTAGCCAGCCAGTTTGTGAGATTGGATCTTTCGGAGCCCAGTTGGGTTCTAGCTTGCGTGGTTTCTCGGTCTTCCTTATTTGATCATATTAGGGAGCGTCAGTGTGATGACCTTCATTTGCTTGTCCTCAAGGACAAGGTTCAGCACGGTGATGCCAGAGATGTGACTATTAGTGATGACAGTGTACTGATGATGCATGGTCAGATTTGTGTACCTAATGTTGATGGGCTTCGGGAGTTGATTCTGGAGGAGGCTCATAGCTCGCGGTATTCCATTCATCCGGGTGCCGCAAAGATGTATCAAGATTTGAGGCAGCACTACTGGTGGAGGTGGATGGAGAAAGATATAGTTGGATTTGTAGCTCGGTGCCTTAACTATCAGCAGGTGAAGTATAAGCACTAGAGACCGGGTGGGTTGCTTCAGCAGATAGAGATTCCGCAGTGGAAGTGGGAGCGGATTACCATAGACTTTGTAGTTGGGCACCCACAGACTTTGAGAAAGTTCGATGTTATTTGGGTGATTGTGGATCGGCTGACCAAGTTCGCTCACTTTATTCCTGTGTGTACTACTTATTCTTCAGAGCGGTTGGCGGAGATTTATATCCGGGAGGTTGTTCGCTTGCATGGTATTCCGGTTTCCATCATTTCAGATAGAGGTACTCAGTTCACATAACGGTTCTGGAGGGCCTTTCAGCATGAGTTGGGTACTCGGGTGGAGTTGAGTACAATATTTCACCCTCAGATGGACGGACAGTTCGAGCGCACTATTCAAATTCTTGAGGATATGCTACGTGCGTGTGTGATTGAGTTTGGAGGGTCTTGGGATCAGTTCTTGCCATTGGCATAGTTTGCTTACAACAACAACTATTAGTCCAACATTCAGATGGCACCGTATGAGGCTTTATATGGGAGGTGGTGTAGATCCCCGGTGGGTTGGTTTGAGACGGTGAGGCTAGATTGTTGGGCACAGACTTGGTTCAGGATTCTTTGGAGAAGGTTAAGGTGATTCAGTATAGACTCTGTACAGCCCAGTCCAGACAGAAGAGTTACGTGGACCGGAAGGTTCGTGATGTTTCCTATATGGTTGGAGATCGGGTTCTACTTCGGGTTTCGCCTATGAAGGGCGTTATGAGATTTGGGAAGAAGGGGAAGTTGAGTCTGAGGTTTAGTGTCCTTTTTGAGATATTGAAGCGTGTTGGGGAGGTTGCTTATGAGCTTGACTTACCTCCCGGCTTGGCAAGTGTCCATCCGGTATTTCATGTTTCTATGCTCCGGAGGTATCACGGTGATCCATCGCACGTGTTGGATTTCAGTTCAGTCCAGTTGGACAAGGATCTATCTTATGTTGAGGATCCAGTGGCGATACTAGGCAGGCAGGTTTGAAAGCTGAGGTCAAAGCTGAGGTTATTGCATCAGTGAAGGTTCAGTGGCGGGGTCAGCTGGTCGAGGAGGCGACCTGGTAGACCGAGCAGGATATGCGCAGCCGTTACCTTCATCTTTTCACTACTTCAGGTATGTCTATATGCTCGTTCAAGGACGAACGAATGTTTAAGTTTAGGAGGATGTGACAACCTGGTCGGTCGTCTTAAGAATTAATGCCCCGATCCCTTATTAATTGCTTTCCCCGTGTTTATTTCTGCTATTTTAATTTGTCGGGACGTTCGAGTTTGAGTTTCGGAAAGTTCTAGGACACTTAGTCCCTATAAGAGCTTAAGTGTTAGAAATTTGACCGTAGTCGGAACAACGTGAAGACGACCTCAGAATGGAATTATGATGGTTCCGTTAGCTCCATGGGGTGATTTCGGGCTTAGGGGCGTGATCGGATTGTATTTTGGAGGTCCGTAGCTAATTTAGGTTTGAAATGCCGAAAGGTCGAATTTTGAAGTTTTCGGTTCGATAGTGAGATTTTGATCCGAGGATCAGAATGGAATTCCGGAAGTTGGAGTAGCTCCGTAGTATTAAATGTGACGTGTGTACAAAATTTCAGGTCATTCGGACGAGGTTTGTTAGACTTTTTGATCGAAAGCGTATTTTTAGAGTTTTGGAATTTTTAGGCTTGAATCCGTGGTTGATTCGTCGTTTTGATGTTGTTTTAGGTGTCTTAAGGATTGGTATAAGTTTGGACAGTGGTATTAGATTTGTTGGTGCCTTTGATTGAGGTTCGGGGGTCCTCGGGATGATTTCGGATGGTTGACGGAACGATTTTGGAGTTTGGAGTTGCAGCTTCAGTTGGTTTTCTGTCATAACCGCACCTACGAGTGTGGGACCGCAGGTGTGGAGCCGCAGAAGCAGAAATGGGGAGGTTCAGCAGAAGCCGCAAAAGCGGTAGAATTTTCGCAGGAGCGGTACCGCACCTGCGGATGGGGAGTCGCAGATGCGGAATCAGGATAAGTTAGTGATTGTCGCAGATGCGACCATTGGACCGCAAAAGCGGGGCCACAGATGCGGTCCAAGGGCCGCAGATGTGGAAATCGCTGGACAGAACATATAAATACTTGTCTTCGCTAATTTTGGCTATTTTTCACCTCTTTTCAAATGGGAAGAAGCTTGGGGAGCACTTTTCAAGAGGGATTTTCAGAGGAGTTCATTGGGGTAAGATCTTTGGTCCCTAAACTCGTTATTGGAATGATATTTATCAATTTAAGCATGAAAAATTAAGGAAAATCAGTGGTAAATTGGGGGTTAAGGCTTGACTAATTAGAGACCTTTGAGTGATGATTTGAGGGACCCTTTGAGGTCCGATTTTATTACTTTTGGTATGACTGAACTCGTGAGATTGTGAGGATTCTGGAAATTAAATTTTTACCCGATTAAGAGACGTTGGCCCGAGGGGCATTTTGGTCATTTTACCTAATTTTGCGTATTAGCTTAAGAATTTCTTTGTAGAATTAGTTACTTGAAGTGTTACTTATATTATGCAATTGAATTGAATATATTTGGGCCATTTGGGGTCGAGTACTCGTGGTTAGAGCGTGGTTTCGGATTGACTTGAGCTGGTTCGAGGTTAGTGGCTTGCCTAACCTTGTGTGGGGGACCTTCCCCTTAGGATTTGGTATTACTATTAAATGAAAATCCTTGTACGTGAGGTGATGAGTGCGTACTTGTGCTAATTGTTGAAAATCCGGGTTTCATTAAGTAATTACTAGTATGTTTCTTTTCCTTTTTATATTACGTGCATTTAAAGCGTGTTGTTAGCTTAGGAAAGCATATCTAAGTGTTTTAATTGCCTTATTTGCTCAAACTACTTTACCTGAATTCCGTACAGCATGCTAGGCTATAATTACTTGTTTGCCTTGATATGAAATTGACATTTCTGAATATTTTCCTGATGTTGTTGTGTAATTACATTTGGGACTACGGATGTGGGATTCCGGTAGCTCCCCTTGTCTATTTATTTGGGACTACAGATGTGGGATTCTTGTAGCTCCCCCTTGTCTGTTTATTTGGGACTACGGATGTAGGATTCCGGTAGTCCCCCTACATAGTTATATGGAACTACGAGACTGCACTCGGTAGATTCCCCTAGTACTGGGTATTTATATTTGGGACTACGGAACGGGATTCCGGTAGATCCCCGCGGACTATGAGTTGGACTACGGGACGGGATCTCGGGAGATCCATTGGATATGTATAATTGGTACTACAGGACGGTGTCCTAGGAGATCCCCGATTGCTATTTTGGTGCTTAGCCTTATTTCATTATGTGTTTACCTTGCCTTTGTAATAGTTATTATTGCCCTTTTATATCTTGTGTTACTTTTACTGTTGTACTTATTTATACTGATCTGTTCTACACTGTTGAATTTATATTTTATTTAACCTCAGTAGGGCCCTGACCTTCCTCGTCACTACCCAACCGAGGTTAGGCTTGGCACTTACTGAGTACCGCTGTGGTGTACTCATGCCCTTTATACGCATTTTTCATGTGCAGATCCAGGTACTTTAACTCAGTCCGATCACCCTTGAGGCGAGACGACTGTTTTAGAGACTTCGAGGTATATCTGCCGCGTCCACAGACCGAGGAGTCCCTTTGTACTCTCCCTATTGTATTAGCCCTTCTGTGTTTTCTTTTCCTAATTAGATATTCACGAGTTGGACATTGGTAGACATTCCAAGGCTTGTGGTTTCATGAGATTCCGGGTTTTGGGAAATGTTGCTAGTTTTTGAGAAGTTGTATTGTATATGCCGAGCGGCATTTTAAAAACTGTTTCATTTGATTATTTTGGCTTTTAATTATTTCTTCCGCAAGTTTTGTTATTTTTCGCATTTGTTAGGCTTACCTAGTCGTAGAGACTAGGTGTCGTCACGATGGTTCACGGAGAGCGAACTGGGGTCGTGACAAGTTGGTATTAGAGCTCTAGGTTCATAGGAGTCATGGATCATAATCTGGTTTATTAGAGTCTCACTGATCAGTACGGAGACATTTGTACTTATCTATGAGAGGCTATGTAACTGTTAGGAAAATTTCCACTTCATTTTATTTCCTCGTCGTGCGATATGTTGACATCACAATTCTAAACTTCTGTCTTCTATTCTCTCACAGATGATGAGGACACGTGCTACCCGAGAGCAACAGCAGTAACAGCAACATCGCAGTCCCATGGTAATCCCAGCTACCAAAACTTCCCGAACTACATTGACCTGATTCCCTTTTAGCGAGGGATATGTAGGAAACCTTTGAAGCAGAGGTTCGGTCAAATCTTTTCAAAAATGCTTCACACGGAGTATTCTAACGGGCAAAAATCGCTCGTATCCGCTCACTTTATCTTTGCACGAAAACCATTTGTGTTTTCGGACAAAGAGGGGCAGCTGTGAGCACGTGATTTTTTCCCTATGAGAACTACTCCCAAAAATTCAAAAATAAAATGGTTTTTGTGTTGTTTGTAATTTATGTGTATTTTGTCTATTTTCTATTTTAAATGAGAAAAATCACAAAAAAATATATGCTTTGCATTTTTTTAGCATTTAATGTCCGAATTGTGTAATTTTATCTTTATTTGATGTTTAATTTCGTGTGGTAGCTATTGTTAGGAGTTAATGTTTTAGTTAATTGTCAATTCTATAATTTAATTAGGATTTTTAGTTGAAAAGAAATTAAAAGAAAAATGAAAGAAAAGAAGAAAAGAGTTAAATTTGGGCCAGTTTCAGGGCAAAAATTAGGCCCAAATCACCCATGGACCAGGTCCAGTCTGGCTTGGCCAGAGGCGTCTTAAAACAACGTCGTTTGGTCACTTTTAGTCAAGGCCATTGGATTAAATCGATCCAACGGCTGAGATTCAATCTCCATAACCCGTCTCTGGCCCGACCCGCTTACCCCGAACCACACCCGCCCCAGCACTACCCCAAAACGACACCGTCTCCCTTAAATGAACTAATCCAGGCCATTGATCGTGCCCGATCCAAACAGGATTAGACCATCCCTTCCGTATATAAACCTAACCCCTTTCCTCACACCCCCTTAAGACATAACCTGTTCATCGTCTCTTTCAGAGACGAACCCAAGCAACCCTCCCAAACCCTAGCCGCCCTGAAACCCCTTCGCTTGAAAGCCGGCGACAACAACGCCGGTGACCACCAAAATAACACCCTAGAACCCCCTAACCACCCTCAACCTGAATCCCCACTCCGTTGTCCTCGAATCATCCCCGCCTTGTTCGAATCTTCCATCGAAGCTCAGGACCCAAAACCCTAGATCATCTAATGAACCCCAAACCCACACCAAGGCACCCCTGATCACCCTCGTCATGGATCTGTTAACCACTTGCCTCGAATCAACTCCCAGCTTCTTGAATCTTCAATCGAAGATTCGAGTAGGAACTAGGTCTACCCCAACCAGTCCCAAACTCATACCAGATATGTCCCTGACCTCCCTCATCACCAAACCACTGTGGGTTTGGTTCGAATTAGACCAGAACCACTCAAGCCCCAAATCAAACCCCCAAGAACCCTAGCAAGTCAGAGTTTGAAATCTGTCCCAACTGAAGGAGGGTTTGGGGTCTAACCGACTTTAGTCGAAGTGTTCTCAGTTGAGAACACTCGATTAAGGCCCGTTTGACTTCAAACAGTTCGAGTGTGAGTTCGAACCAGGGTCGTCCATGTTTCCTAGAAAGCTTGAGGTATTTTCCATTTTCCTATTTGTCCTAGTTGTTGTTTGTTTATTCTGTTTATTTGTTTAGATTAGTTTTATTAGTTCTACTGAGTTCTGTGTGGTGTTAATATGGTTTTGATTCAAGTTAAGTCTGTTGGTTCCAGTTAGAATTCAGCCTTAGTCATTTAGTTATTAGAAATTTGGTAGGCTGGATTGATTATAGCTATTGTAGTTTGTTGTTTGATATAATCTGTGAGGTTTGAGTTGTTGTTTGATTTTGATTAAGAAAATTGGTTATAGCTGATAAAGTACAAGGGATTGGACTAGGGCAGTAATTTCAGGACTTTAAGGGGTGATTTGGGAATGAAACAGTTAGGATAATATTTTAATGTTAGTGTTTTGTTAGTGGGATATTAGTGTCTTTAAATTAATATGGTAATGGGGAACAAAAGGGAATGGGGGCTGAAAATAAGGAAAAGTTTTCCTTAGTGGGTTTTAAAGTGGAAAAATTCAGATTTTAGTGGAAAGAGGGGGTAAGACAGTAAGTTGGAAAGGGAGGGCAGGCCTGTATAAGAGGGCAGAATGAGGTCTGTAGAAGGGGGACTGGGATTGAATTTTGAGAGCTTGTGAAGTTGAAAAAGAATATCTACTATTTTATTTTTGCCTGGTTTAGGATCTGAAATAGCTAGAACTTTCTTCCTTTTACTTCTGCTCTATACTTGGGGAAATTTATAGCTGGTGGTCATTTTTGCTGCACTGCTATTGCACTTCTGTTTGCTACTACTGCTGCTGCTGCCTCTCTTCTTCTTATTCTTGTATTGTCAATACCAGGTGCATGCTTCGAACTCCCTTGATGTAGTTCCTTGAAGTTTACAAAAATGGAAATATTCACAGATTTGTGTTCATTAGTAGACTGTCTATTGTTTATAATTGGATGAATTATTAGTCAGTTATACCTAGTCGATATTGGTTATGTGTTTTGTATTATGTGAACAGTGGAGACATACAGATTGTAATTAAGAGCTAACTGAACTGCAATGTTGTTAGTTTACAAATTTGAACTGCTATGCTCATGTTGACATGCTGTTAGTTTACAAATTTGAGCTGCTAGGTTGTCAGTTCGCTTTACCTAAACATGATTTGAGCTAGAGTTTGTGGTTATAACTGCTGCACCGATATTTTAGGAGTGAGCTTATTTAAAGGATGATTTTGTGATTGTTGGCAATAAAACGTATTCAGCCATTGGTTAGCGTATCTGTTTGTTGGTGATCTTAAGTTAGAACTTAATTGTTATAAGGTTCAGTTGGCCTTCCTAATTAGTTGGAAGTTTGATTCCTATTATGGCTCCACCTTGGTGACTGATTGAAATATGTTTGTGACTTATTGCTTACTGCTAATTGACAATGGGTACATTCTATTGTTTCTATTTTTATACCATGTTTTTTTCTAGGAGTCGAGGCAACAAAATCCACTAAAAATGAAATACAACAATCCATCTCTTTATGCTTGAATACTAGTTTATTATTGTTACAAAAGCTTGTGTCTAATAAGCGACGAAAACAGAGGCGAACGAACTTGAGATTTTGAATGATGTCATATAATATTTGTTTGGTTGTACTGATTTTGGTTCTGAAAATTATTCTGTTAATGAGCCATTTCGATAAATGTTTAAGCCATAAGGCCATTCTGAAATAAGGAATGTATAGCCTTGCAAATCATTTGGGCTAGCTGCCAGCCTAATTCCATTTCAGCTGAACGCTTAGCTTCAATTTAACACAAGCCCAATAGTTATTAAGTTAGCTTGAACACTAGCCTAAAATAATCAGAATTCCTTTAAGCTCTCCTTAATTAATTAGACTCTTACGATTGGTTTGAGATGTGCCATATTATCCAAGCCAACAATTATGGCCCTCACTTAATTAACTTTAATCCTTTAGAAATCGAGGTGTGCCATTTAGTGAATTTTCCATGGCATCGCAAAGTTAAAAATGCGTAGTGGCTTTTAAGGGCGATGTTTTAATAAAGTTATTTTCGTAAATTCGGGTGCGCATTTATGTGACCCAAATCCAAATCTCAACGAAGTCGAAATGTGTCGCTAATCACGGGCACATTGATTGTGACGTGGTTCAAGATGCATTTCCACGGCGTTGCAAATTCCTTTTAAAAACAATGAATGAGACGAGCCTCGACAAATAAAAATACACAAGCTGCGGGGCCCTCTATACGTGTTGGTAAAGTTACTTAGACTTCAGGATGGGCCATTTATCAAATTTTCACGGCCTTACCTAAAATAATGACACGCTAGTCGCTTTAGGCGCGTATTTAATAATGTTATCTTCTTAAACTCGGGTGCACATTTATGTGACCCAAATCTAAATCTCAACAGAGTTGAAATGTGTCAATAACCACGGGTGCATTGATGTGACGTAGTTCGAGATGTATTTTCACGATGTTGCAATTCTCGGTAAAAATAATAATAATAAAAGCGGTACACATTTAAAATTTGCACATAGGTTCAACATGTATTAAAATCAGATAAATAAGCCGAATATGACAGTTGAGCGACCGTGCTAGAACCACAGAACTCGGGAATGCCTAACACCTTCTCCTTCTCCCGGGTTAACAAAATTCCTTATCCGAATTTCTGGTGCGCAGACTGTTAAATAGAGTCATTCTTTTCCTCGATTCGGGATTCAACCGGTGACTTGGGACACCACAAATCTCCCAAGTGGCGACTCTGAATCTTTAAATAAAATCCCGTTTTGATTGTCCTTTAATTGGAAAAACTCTCTTTTACGTCCCTTAGCGGGGTTGTAGTCATGTAGGAGGCGTGACACCTATGAGTTGTGGCGCACCTATGAGTTAGACAGTCCGGATGAGGCTACTTCACTGACTTGGACTCAGTTTTCAGATCTTTTCCTAAGAGAGTATGTTCCTCAGAGCCTTAGGGACGCATGACGCGCAGAGTTTGAGCATTTGCGCTAGGGTGCTATGACTGTCTCAAAGTATGCTGTCCGTTACACTAGTTTGGCTAGACATGCGCCAGCCTTGGTTTCTACTGTTCGGAAGAGGGCTCGCCGGTTTATTAAGGGCCTTATTCCCAACATCAAGTCTAGCATGGCTCGTGAGTTGGAGATGGATATTTCTTATCAGCAGGTGGTGAGCTTTGCTAAGAGGATTGAGGGTATGCATGCTAGGGAGAGATAAGAGAGGGAGGCCAAGAGGTCTCGAGAGTCAGGCCATTATTCTGGTGCCCGTGCCCCAGCTGCAGGTTGTCATGGTAGGGGTTATATGAGTCGCCCTGTTCATTCAGCTCTTCCACCAGCTAGTGGTATCCCAGCCCCTCCTAGGCCTTAGAAGCCTTATTATGCACCTCCGGTTTCTAGCGCGCCTCCCGTGCGGAGTGCTTTCAGAGGTCAGCCTATCAGACCTGGCCCGAGCCAGTCACATCCGCCACGTCCTCCCAAAGCTTGTTTTGAGTATGGTGACACACGCCATATGGTGAGGGATTGCCCCAGACTTGGGAGGGGTGCACCTCCGTAGTTCTCAGCCACAGTGTGCCCCGCAGAGTTCTCAGGTTATGGTTACAACTCCAGTTGCTACCCCACCTGCTCAACCAGCTAGAGGTAAAGGTCGGGGAAGTAGAGGTCTCCCTAGAGGGGGAGTCCAGGGTAGATACTATGCCCTTCTTGCCCGTACCGAGGTTGTTGCCTCCAATTCTATCATCACAGGTATTATACTAGTTTGTCATAGAGATGCATTGGTTCTATTCGATCCAGGCTCCACTTACTCTTATGTGTCTTCTTATTTTGCTCCGCATTTGGGTGTACCTCGGGATTCTTTGAGTTCCCCTATTTATGTTTCTACTCATGTGGGAGATTCTCTTGTTGTGGATCGCATTTATCGGTCGTGTTTGGTTGCTCTTAGTGGGTTAGAGACTAGAGCCGATTTATTGTTGCTCAACATGGTAGATTTTGATATTATCTTGGGCATGGACTAGTTGTCTCCCCATTATGCTATTCTTGATTGTCACGCCAAAACTGTGACGCTAGCTATGCTAAGTATACTGCATGTTAAGTGGAGGGGTACTTTAGATCACACTCCTAGTAGAGTTATTTCTTTTCTTAAAGCTTAGCGTATGGTTGAAAAGGGGTCTGACGCGTATTTAGCTTATGTGAGAGATGTCAGTATTGATACCCCTTTAGTTGATTCAGTCCAGTAGTGCAGGATTTTCCCGATGTGTTTCCTGCTGATCTTCTAGGCATGCAGCCTGATAGAGATATTGATTTTGGCATTGATCTGTTGCCAGGCACTCAGCCCATTTCTATTCCTCCGTACCGTATGGCTCCTCTTGAGTTGAAGGAAAGTTACAGGAATTGCTTGATAAGGATTTTATTTGGCCCAGTGTATCACCTTGGGGTGCTCCTATCTTATTTGTGAAGAACAAGGATGGTTCTATGCGTATGTGTATCGATTATCTCCAGTTGAACAAAGTTACAGTGAAGAACCATTATCCTTTGCCTCGTATTGATGATCTGTTTGACCAACTTCAAGGCATATTGACTTGCGCTTAGGTTACCATCAGTTGAAGATTCGGGAGCCAGATATCCCTAAAACTGCTTTCATGACTCGGTATGGTCATCACGAGTTCCTTGTTATGTCATTTGGGTTGACCAATGCCCCAGCAGCCTTTATGCATTTGATGCACAATGTGTTCTGGCCGTATCTTGACTCGTTCGTCATTGTCTTTATTGATGATATTCTAGTGTATTCCCGGAGTCAGGAAGATCATGAGCAACACCTGAGGACTATGCTTCAGACTCTAAGAGAGAAGAAGTTATATGCTAAGTTCTCGAAATGTAAGTTTTGGTTAGATTCCATGGCATTCTTAGGCCACGTGGTATCGAGTGAGGGTATTCAGGTGGATCCGAAGAAAGTAGAGGTCGTACAGAGTTGGCCCAGACCATCCTCAGCTACAGAGATCCATAGTTTCCTTGGCTTGGCGGGTTACTACCGTCGTTTTGTTGAGGGGTTTTCATTGATTGCAGCCATATACTAGACTGACCCAGAAGGGTGCTCTGTTCCAGTGGACGGAAGAGTGTGAGGCGAGCTTTTAGAAGCTCAAGACAGCTTTGACTACAACCCCAATTTTGATACTGCTTACAGGTTCGGGGTCTTATACAGTCTATTGTGATACTTCGAGGATTGGCCTCGGAGCTGTGTTGATGCAGGACGGTAGGGTGATTGCCTACGCTACATGAGAAGAATTATCTAGTCCACGACCTTGAGTTAGCTGCCATTGTTCATGCCCTGAAGATCTGCCGTCATTATTTGTATGGTGTTCCATGTGAGATTTATACTGATCACCGGAGCTTGCAGCACCTGTTCAAGCAAGAGGATCTAAATTTGTGCCAAGGGAGGTGGTTAGAGTTTCTGAAGAACTATGATATCACTATTTTGTATCACCTAGGCTAGGCCAATGTGGTGGCTGATGCTTTAAGTCGCCGGGCAGAGAGTTTGGGGAGTTTGGATTATTTACCAGTGTTAGAGAGGCCTATGGCGATGGATGTTCAAGCCTTAGCCAGCCAGTTTGTGAGATTGGATCTTTCGGAGCCTAGTTGGGTTCTAGCTTGCGTGGTTTCTCGGTCTTCCTTATTTGATCATATTAGGGAGCGTCAGTGTGATGACCTTCATTTGCTTGTCCTCAAGGACAAGGTTCAGCACGGTGATGACAGAGATGTGACTATTAGTGATGACGGTGTACTGATGATGCATGGTCGGATTTGTGTACCTAATGTTGATGGGCTTCGGGAGTTGATTCTGGAGGAGGCTCATAGCTCGCGGTATTCCATTCATCCGGGTGCAACAAAGATGTATCAAGATTTGAGGCAGCACTACTGGTGGAGGTGGATGGAGAAAGTTATAGTTGGATTTGTAGCTCGGTGCCTTAACTATCAGCAGGTGAAGTATAAGCACTAGAGACCGGGTGGGTTGCTTCAGCAGATAGAGATTCCGCAGTGGAAGTGGGAGCGGATTACCATAGACTTTGTAGTTGGGCACCCACAGACTTTGAGAAAGTTCGATGTTATTTGGGTGATTGTGGATTGGCTGACCAAGTTCGCTCACTTTATTCCTGTGTGTACTACTTATTCTTCAGAGCGGTTGGCGGAGATTTATATCCGGGAGGTTGTATTCCGGTTTCCATCATTTCAGATAGAGGTACTCAGTTCACATCACGGTTCTGGAGGGCCTTTCAGCATGAGTTGGGTACTCGGGTGGAGTTGAGTACAATATTTCACCCTCAGATGGACGGACAGTTCGAGCGCACTATTCAAATTCTTGAGGATATGCTCCGTGCGTGTGTGATTGAGTTTGGAGGGTCTTGGGATCAGTTCTTGCCATTGGCGTAGTTTGCTTACAACAACAACTATTAGTCCAACATTTAGATGGCACCGTATGAGGCTTTATATGGGAGGTGGTGTAGATCCCCGGTGGGTTGGTTTGAGATAGTGAGGCTAGATTGTTGGGCACAGACTTGGTTCAGGATTCTTTGGAGAAGGTTAAGGTGATTCAGTATAGACTCTGTACAGCCCAGTCCAGACAGAAGAGTTACGTGGACCGGAAGGTTCGTGATGTTTCCTATATGGTTGGAGATCGGGTTCTACTTCGGGTTTCGCCTATGAAGGGCGTTATGAGATTTGGGAAGAAGGGGAAGTTGAGTCTAAGGTTTAGTGTCCTTTTTGAGATATTGAAGTGTATTGGGGAGGTTGCTTATGAGCTTGACTTACCTCCCGGCTTGGCAAGTGTCCATCCGGTATTTCATGTTTCTATGCTCCGGAGGTATCACGGTGATCCATCGCACGTGTTGGATTTCAGTTAAGTTCAGTCCAGTTGGACAAGGATCTATCTTATGTTGAGGAGCCAGTGGCGATACTAGGCAGGCAGGTTTGAAAGCTGAGGTCAAAGCTGAGGTTATTGCATCAGTGAAGGTTCAGTGGCGGGGTCAGCCGGTCGAGGAGGCGACCTGGGAGACCGAGCAGGATATGCGCAGCCGTTACCCTCATCTTTTCACTACTTCAGGTATGTCTATATGCTCGTTCAAGGACGAACGAATGTTTAAGTGTAGGAGGATGTGACAACCTGGTCGGTCGTCTTAAGAATTAATGCCCCGATCCCTTATTAATTGCTTTCCCCGTGTTTATTTCTGCTATTTTGATTTGTCGGGACGTTCGAGTTTGAGTTTCGGAAAGTTCTAGGATACTTAGTCCCTATAAGAGCTTAAGTGTTAGAAATTTGACCGTAGTCGGAACAGCGTGAAGACGGCCTCGGAATGGAATTATGATGATTCCGTTAGCTCCATGGGGTGATTTCGGGCTTAGGGGCGTGATCGGATTGTATTTTGGAGGTCCGTAGCTAATTTAGGTTTGAAATGCCGAAAGGTCGAATTTTGAAGTTTTCGGTTCGATAGTGAGATTTTGATCCGAGGATCAGAATGGAATTCCGGAAGTTGGAGTAGTTCCGTAGTATTGAATGTGACGTGTGTGCAAATTTTCAGGTCATTCGGACGAGGTTTGATAGACTTTTTGATCGAAAGCGTATTTTTAGAGTTTTGGAATTTTTAGGCTTGAATCCGTGGTTGATTCGTCGTTTTGATGTTGTTTTAGGTGTCTTAAGGATTGGTATAAATTTGGACAGTGGTATTAGATTTGTTGGTGCCTTTGATTGAGGTCCGGGGGTCCTCGGGATGATTTCGGATGGTTGACGGAACGATTTTGGAGTTTGGAGTTGCAGCTTCAGTTGGTTTTCTGTCATAACCGCACCTACGAGTGTGGGACCGCAGAAGTGGCATTTGGCATCGCAAAAGCGGAAATGGGGAGGTTTAGCAGGAGCCGCAGAAGCGGTAGAATTTCCGCATGAGTGATACCACATCTACGGATGAGGAGTGGCAGATGATGAATTAGGTTGAGTTAGTGATTGTCGCAGATGCGACCATTGGTCCACAAAAGCGGGACCGCAGATGCGGTCCCAGGGGCGCATATGCGGAAATCGCTGGGCAGAACATATAAATACTTGCCTTCGCAAATTTTAGCCATTTTCCACCTCTTTTCAAACTGGAAGAAGCTTGGGGAGCACTTTTCAAGAGGGATTTTCAAAGGAGTTCATTGAGGTAAGGTCTTTGGTCCCTAAACTCGTTATTGGAATAATTTTTATCAATTTAAGTATGAAAAATTAAGGAAAATCATTGGTAAATTGGGGGTAAGGGCTTGACTAATTAGAGACCTTTGAGTGATGATTTGAGGGACCCTTTGAGGTCCGATTTCGGTACTTTTGGTATGACTGAACTCGTGAGAGCGTGAGGATTTTGGAAATGTAAATTTCACTCGATTCCGAGTTATGGGCCCGAGGGGCATTTTGGTTATTTTACCTAATTTCGCGTATTAGCTTAGAATTTCTTTGTATAATCAGTTACTTGAAGTGGTATTTATATTATACAATTGAATTGAATAGATTTGAGCCATTTGGAGTCGAGTACTCGTGGCAAGAGCATGGTTTCAGATTGATTTGAGCTGGTTCGAGGTAAATGACTTGCCTAACCTTGTGTGGGGGACCTTCCCCTTAGGATTTGGTATTACTGTTAATTGAAAAGTCTTGTACATGAGGTGACGAGTGCATACTTATGCTAATTATTAAAAATCTGGTTTTCATTAAGTAATTACTAGTATGTTTCTTTTCCTGTTTATATTACCTGCATTTAATGTCTGTTGTTAGCTTACGAAAGCATGTCTAAGCATTTTAATTGCCTTATTTGCTCAAACTGCTTTACCTGAGTTCCATGCAGCATGCTAGGCTAGAATTACTTGTTTGTGTTGATATGAAATTAACATTTCTGAATATTTTCTTGATGTTGTTATGTAATTACATTTGGGACTACGGATGTGGGATTCTGGTAGCTCCCCCTTGTTTGTTTATTTGGGACTACAGATGTGGGATTCCGGTAGCTCCCCCTTATCTGTTTATTTAGGGCCTACGGATGTGGGATTCCGGTAGATCCCCCTGCACAGTTATAAGGAACTACGGGACTGCACCCGGTAGATTCCCCCAGTATTGGGTATTTATATTTGGGACTACGGAATGGGATTCTGGTAGATCCCCGCGCACTATGAGTTGGACTATGGGATGGGATCCCGGGAGATCTATTGGATATGTATAATTGGGACTGCATGACGGTATCTTGGGATATCCCCGATTGCTATTTTGGTGCTGAGCCTTATTTCTTTTTGTGTTTACCTTGCCCCTGTAATAGTTGTTGTTGCCCTTTTATATCTTGTGTTACTTTTACTGTTGTACTTATTTATACTGATCTATTCTACACTGTTGAACTTTATATTTTATTTAACCTCAGTAGGGCCCTGACCTTCCTCACTACCCGACCGAGGTTAAGCTTGGCACTTACTGAGTACTGTTGTGGTGTACTCATGCCCTTTCTGCGCATGTTTTTTATGTGCAGATCCAGGTACTTTGACTCAGTCCTATCACCCTTGAGGCGAGGCGACTATTCAAGAGACTTCGAGGTATATCTGCCCCGTCCGCAGACCAAGGAGTCCCTTTCTACTCTCCCTATTGTATTAGCCCTTATGTATTTTTTTTTCCTTGTTAGATATTCTGGAGTTAGACACTGGTAGACATTCCAATGCTTGTGGTTTCATGAGGTTCCGGGTTTTGGGAAATATTGTTAGTTTTCAAGAAGTTGTATTGTATATTCCGTCTGGCATTTTAAATACTGTTTCATTCGGTTATTTTGGCTTTTAATTATTTCTTCCGCAAGTTTTGTTATTTTTCGCATTTGTTAGGCTTACCTAGTCATAGAGACTAGGTGTCGTCATGATGGTTCACGGAGGGCGAACCGGGGTCGTGACATCCTATTTCGATGACAGTTCGGAGCAACATCCCAACAGCCAAGGCCATCGACGAAAATATGAGTTCGACCTCGTTCAAACTTCGACGGGATCCTACTTCGACGACAGTTCGAAGCAACATCCCAATGTCTAAGGCCATCAACGAAAATATGAGTTCAAGCTCACTCGAACTACAATGGGATCCTACTTCGACGACAATTCGAAGCAACATCCCGCTGGCCAAGGCCATCGAAGAGAATACGAGTTCAACTTCACTCAAACTACGGTGGGATCTCACTTCAACGATCGTTCAAAAGTAGCATCCCAAAGGCTAAATCCACTGCCAAAGATATTGCAAAGATCATCACTGAATCAACAAAACAAATTCTACATTGCATCAAAATGTTACTTACACCTATCTTTACAATGGGCTCAAGCACGCCCCTTACAAAAGTCCCAAAACAAAAAGTTACACGTCATCTCCGGTTGGGTACACATCTTCATACCAAGAGCTAGAAGCAAAACGATTCGCATCATCAAAGTTGATGTCATCCCCGTCAGATGTAAGAGGGTCGTACCCGCATGCCTCCCGAGCTGCACGAGCTTCGGCATGCACGACCTGAACTTCTGCGTCAGTTGCCCTCCCCTCGGCATGAAAAGCCTTGTACACGTCAAGCCGGGCCTCAGTATGGACCCACAACTCATATAAACGACGAGGCATGACTGGATCAGCCGAGGTACGAGACGTAGAAGCGTGTGAGCGTCAACTTGCACCCTCCGCTCTTAGTGAGGCCACTCGTCCATTCAACACAGATAGCTCCTCCTCCAACTCCTTAACATGCCCCTCAAGCCCCACGACCTTAAGCTTAGAGGCCTCATTCTCCTCAGTCAGCTCCGACTTACAAACACGGAGGGTATTCTCCAAGGCCGTCATTCCATAAATAGTCGTTGCCAGCTTATCAACACCGACACCCACTTCGACCTTAAGCCCCTCAACCTCCACCGCCTTCGTACCCAATTCAATGGTCAAACTAGCCACCTTAGCTTGTAAATCGGCATTCTCGGCCATCACCACATGCTTAACTCAAGCTCATCCTATTTCACCTTAAGGGAAACCTCAAGTTCGCTATTGCGGGCGACAGCTTTCATAAGCTCCTCATATCGCTCCCTCAGCTCCTTGACCTTGTGCGCCAGTTGGTCCCCCCTCTGTTTGAGTCCTTCGCGAAATAATTGAAAATCAGGGTCCTGATTATAAATATCGGCCATTGCACGATACTTAGAGCGATACTGTTGATATTTGGAAGACATCTTCCCATAAATGGCCGTCCTCTTCTTTTCCTGATACTCGCGCTCGGTCTCCATGATAAAGCTCTAGCAAAAAAAAAGCAAGTTAAAGACAAAAACACAGGTCGACAATCACGACATAAGCCCAACGACGAAAGGAAAATAAAGGCACCTACCTGTAAGGCCATGCCAGCGATGTTCTGAGACAACTCCATGTCGCTCATCGCCCTAAGCACCTCGCTCTCAGGGGCAGCACATAGTGGGGCTAAAACAGACGCCACTTGATCGCAACTCGATAATAAGTTGTAGTCCCCCGGGATAACTATGTGACGATCAGATCCTTCCACTCTGACCTCCACGTGAGTATGGTGACCTACGAACTCGTGAACGTCCTCCGGGTCGACATCTGAACCTGAGCCTTCGCCCTCGACACGATGGCCTCCTCCAACGCTGGATGATGTGCCACCCTCAGCGGAGCGCACGGAGCCGGCCCCTGGGTAAATTCCTTCCATTTGGGGAGTTCTCCCCGTTAAAATGGCGTCGGCCATAAATGTGGGAACAGGTGCCGTCTGCAATGCCCTACTTCTACTAATGTCCACGGCCACATCCTTCCCAAGCTCCATTCTCCTCCTGTTTCTCGACAATGACTCGTCCCCATTAGAGGATTCGTCCAAGAGATGCGGGGTCGGTACTGAAGAAGCCTCCTCCCTCACTACCATGTCCCGATAGGAACCTTCTACTTGAATCGGTTGAGGATGACCCCCTCGAACAGACTCATTAAAAGTAAACTGCAGTCCTGCGGCAGCGACAGCATGTCGGAATGCAGGGACTGGTGCCTTCCGCCTGGAAGTTCCTCGACCTGTCGTCATGAAGGGTCGTATCAATAGACGACGACATATAACCAACAAAGTGATAAGGGGGAAAAAATTACCGGATGAAACTCTCGGGCCATAACGTTTTATAAAGGCGGTCCAATCTCGGTTTTAGCTGCATGGGGCAACAGACGGGCTACCCAATCCCTTATGTCGGTAATAGGGCAGGACAGACGTCCCATATCTGCAAACAAGAAATAAACAAACCCTATAATGAATATAGATGAAGGAAGAGTAAAATGAGTGGCGACACTTACGAGTCTCGTTCCACTACTCCGAGAACCTGGCGGAGTCAGAAGCAATGTGTTCAGTTTTGACAAAGAAATACTTATGCCAAAACTTGCTACTTGCTCGGTCGTCAGTCCCAACCACCGGCCCATTTGTGCCACAGTGCCTCAAATTCACCATAGTACCCCTGTGGAAGCTGAGCGAGAACAGGTGCAAGAGGTGATGGATAGAAACATCGCATTTCGCCAACTCCGCATATTTGGTCAACAACAGAAGTATCTTGAGCTTATATGGCAAAAGCTGTGTGAGGAAAACTTGGTAGAACCTACAGAACTCTTTCGCTAAAGGGAGGAGGGGAAAAGAATAGCCAATCACAAAAGGGTACTCGTAGAAAGTTCGGTACCTAGGTCTGTGGACCTTTACAAAATCCCTTCCCGCGGGAACCATGTCAACATGAGCGGGAATGCCATACTTTGCACGAAGAGTGTCAATGTTAACTTGTTCCGTTTCAGAGAGTACGGGGGTAGGAGTAGAAGGAGGATCTTTGAGGAAGTCGCTTCGAGACATGGGGTGTCTCGGCAGTAACTCCTCCACCGTAGGAAGACTATCCCCTTCTTCTACCACCATATCCTCAACGCCTGAGGGGGCGCCATGGACAACGAGGTAGCCTCAGATACCCCTTCATGAGATCGATGTGATCTTGGAATGTTTTCGAAGAAAGAGATGTTGACGCAGCAAAAAAGAAGAAGTTGTGAACGAAGAATAAGGGCAAAAGAAGAAGAAGGCTGTTAGGACAAACTCGGAGGAATGAGGAGGGGTAATCAGAAATAAAATGGCCAAGAATTTTTGAAAAAACAAATCCTCCACCTATTTATAGGATTGGGTGGCGCCAGAATCGAAGCGGAAGGTCGCAGAATGGCACCGAAATCGAAGCGACAAGCCATCAATCCCTGTCTCAGAAACACGTATAATGATGACACACGTGAAGATGACGTCATTTCCCGGTAAAGTGCATTACCCAGTGTCTTGCTAAGCACGGTGACCACCCATCATTGGCCAGGCCGTAATGCCTCGTAGGGTCAAATTTCTCCGTAAGAACGCATGGTGTCCGCTCATCGAGGACGCACCAAGTTACAACCTCGACAAGCGGAGGGGCTAATTGTATGGGTCCAAATTTGAACAACCCTGACCGTTGATGAATACGACGAACGACGAGATCCTCGTAGCTCGACATCTTGCAGAGGACGACCTTAAGGCGAACAAGAGATTGTATGACCCTTGTAGTAGTGCAGGCCCATTAGGGGACATTAGGAATATTCTTTCAAATATTCCTTGTAACTTATCTTTTAGAGCTTAGAAGGGTTTTGCTCCTTATATATATATAGAGTACAATAACCTTGTAAAGGGCTGGACACTTTTCCTAATACATAACACTTATTGTAAACTTGCTTACAAAAGCGACTGAGAGGATTATCGTTAAAAAGGTTTTTTGGTCTTGATAAAGAATTCTCATCATCCATATTCTCCCTATTTATCTTTTGTTCCAGATATTATTATACTTAGCTAAGATTTATCCCTTCATTTTCTTTGATTAATTTATTCAAAAAGATTCCGATATTGTTTGAGTCAAACAAATACATATACGATGAGATTGTAACACGATCCACTTTCAATTCTTTTTTGTTTTACTGGACACATTATCACTATACATGCCTTTGTGCGTAATGATATTATACTCTAGCCAAGTGTCGTGCTATTATTGTTGGCCAGATACTTGGATATGTGTCCAAGTGTCAAGATAATACATGCACTTATACAAGCTAAGAATAAAGATACAAGCCAAATGTGGGTGTGGGGTTGGCGGATAGTGATACTATGCAATTCAAGCCAATTCATGAGCTACCACATTGTTTGGTGCTTCATATGCAGATTAATTATTTTGAACTCTATTCTCGTTAGAAACTTAAACTTCATTCCCATATTATACTTGAATTAAGATCGAAATTTGATTAAATGAAATAAAGGGTCTTCACGAGCATGACCAAGGAGAATACATTATACTCATGCCCAGGGCGGATCTATGCATATGATTGGGGTGCCACCAGAGGCGGAGCCAAGACTTAAACTTTATGGGTTTGAGATTATAATCATTTTAAGTTACTGGGTTCTAAATTAATAAGTTGTACATATTCAATGGATTTCTTAAGACAAATATATGGTTTGAACAAAAGCTGCTGGGTTCGACCGAACCCGCATACCGCACTCTACCTCCGCATCCCGCACTCTACATATTCAATGGATTTCTTAAGACAAATATATGGTTTGAACAAAAGCTACTAGGTTCGGCCGAACCCACATCCCGCACTCTACCTCCGCCCCTGGGTGCCACGCCACCCGAATGCTCAAATAAAATTTTGTGTATGTATTGATATTTTATACAAAAAGCTATATATCTAAAGAGTGGCACCGGCAGTTGCAAATGGACTCTAGGTGCCGCGCGGTTAATGTGCCAAGCTCCCAGATGCAGGATCCACGATCGACACTGATTCCCTACATTCGCGTTCCGGTTTATCTTTGTTCCCCTTCCTTCTTTTCTTTCCGGTCCTTTTGTTTATTCTTTATCTTTTTGTTCCCTCCTCTTTGAACCCATCATTATTATTTATTAAATTGTTTCATTTTTCTTTTTCTAGTTCTTCAAAATTTTACTTGAATAGGATTTAAATTTTTGCTTTTTTTTTAATCCATCCGCTGTTATTTTTTTTCTTGATTTGCAAAAATTATTAAGAATGATGATAGGATCAATAGAGATAATATTAATCTAACTATATGTAGATTGAAGGGGTGTAGTTGCTAAATTTTAATTTTTATTTTTATTTATACTTTTTAATCACATTGAATCAAGAGAATTAGATTAAATTGGATAAAACCTATTCGGTTTGGTGATCACGTATTTATTCATGAATCAAAAATTGTGTACATCAAACTGAATTAATTCAAAATGGATCGAATCAACTAAATGTACATCCTAATTCAATCTCTTTTGCTAGTGGTTCGTTCGCATTAACGACAGTAGCACCCGTAGTCACTAAATTCTGGATCCACCTCTGCAGTCATGCCGTCACCATATGATTTTGAATTGTGCAAAGCTTTTCACAAATTAATCATGTGTCAGGAATCAGATTTGAACCAATGACACAAGAATTTTCAGTCCTCTCCTCTACCAACTGAGCTATCCTGGCTTATTGATATTGTCATAAAATAAGATCTCGACAGTCAACAGTTTATTTCTCTTCGTGTAGTTGTTTCACTAAATCATAGAACCTTCACCAAGTTTAATGTGCCAGCTTAACTAACTTTGAGTGCCTCGATCGGTTGATTTTGTATACTACTTTTTTATGTTTATCTATCTATCTATCTATATTATATTAAAAGCACGAAGGCTTTTAGCGAAATATCGTTCGCCTTTTTTACCCTTTAACAATAGATATTATATTGGATAAAATTGTAATTTAATTGTTTTTCTAATATTTAGAAATTGAAGTCAAGTAAATTTAGGTTATTGAATATTTCCTTATTTAAACTACCACGTAGGAAGTTGAAATCAAATAAGATTTTATAACCTTATATAAATCCTTTACTTATTGCAATGTTATAATGCAATATAATTTTGACAAAACGTATTCTATATCATGTGAGTCTGATTGCGCAAAGCATACGTATTCTATAATTATTTTTCTCAACGTTTGAAACTACTTCAAGTTAATTTTCCCTGTTGGAAAGATCATTAGATCATTCCGAAGCGCTGTTTAGTTGGCATTAACTCGTCATGTTTGCTTGAACCTTGAAAACAAAAGTGGACTTACTTATACTCTTTAAAAGATGAAATATTTCTTTCAAATTATAGTCCATATTGAATAAGATAGTTTTTTATCAAATCCGAAATATTTCTTTACTAGATATTAAGCACATCTTGATTGTGCAAAATTGTCATTTATTTATTTTTCCTAATATTTAAAATTTTAAAATTAATTAAACTTTTAAATCTTTCCTTCTTTAAAATCAAATTTTCTTTTTACCTTATATAAATTATTTCCTTACCCGAATTAGGTAACGAAATCATAATTTCCCATATTTTTATTCCTAATATTTATGATTATTAAATCAATTAAAAAATACTTCCTAATTTATCAAATTAAAAATAATAAGATTACTATTATTGTGAAGAAGGATATGATAGCAAGAAAATTCAAAAAGCTCCTAAAATTTCAAGGCCAAGTGAACAAAGATGTTCAAAAAGTTCTAAGCAAACAAGACAATATCGTGTTTTTTTTCCTTTCTATTTTACCTAAAATAAAAATATTATTTAAAAATTAAAAAATTAAAATTTGGTTTTTATGAAAATAAACAAGACGTTCCCATTAGATTTTATATAGGGGATGTCAATGATTCTATGAAACTCAACTGAAAACCAAATTAACAGGACCTTTCCAACCGATTATTAGGTTTTTCTTGATAAAGTTATAGGTCCGATAAAAATCTATGACCGCAACGAATATTTAGGGTAATTTTTTTATTTTATATATATATATATATATATATATATATATATATATATATATATATATATATATATATATATATTATACTAAGTTTAAAAATAATAAAGCATTAATATAACGTTAATAGAATTGCAATTAATTTTTTTCTAATATTTTTAATTTGGAATTTATTACACAATTTATAATGGAATGTTATTAGAAACAAAAAAAAATCTTGACTGAATAAACCTCAAAATAAAGAGACATATACGCATTTATATCAAAAGAGAAAAGATGATGGTAAATAAAAAATTTACTTAGCAATTTTTCCCCCTTACAGTTGATATTATTCTTCTCCTTTTATATCAAATTAAAATAATAATAATAATAATGTAGGTAGCATAAAAGGAAAAATAAAATGTTGAAAGTCCTGAATTGTGATTTCGCCAGGAAGGTAGTAACAAAGAATTTTTTAAGTACTTAAGTGATATTTCTATTAGCTAAAAGCCTGCAAATCGGTTCATTGAAAAGGTGGCATTCGTTCTTTACCAAGTTAGCAAAATAGGATCAATATTATCTTCATAAGGAATTTAAACTATTTTTCTTAAGTACTTATTTTATAACTCAAAATATATTTAAAAATAATATTAAGCAAATTTTTAAATTTGCGCTCATTGATTTGGAGTATGAATGTATTCTAAATGAATTGTCATTATTTTATTGTATCTTTGAAATATATAAGTCCTCATAAATCATAATAAGACAGTTGAAAACTTCTACATGATAAGATTTTTTTCATTTATTGAGCTAGCTAAATGGGATGACATTAATCATTTCAGGAATTTTTCTTTAATTTTTATTTTATAATTATGTATAATTCAAACACATTATCTCCAGGTACACATTTTGTGTATGTACTCATATCAATAAACACCTAATTTACAAAATATATAAATTTATTGTATTCATAGGAGCTTATAATTTTTCTTAATTTTCATTTATTAACTCAAGCTAATTTCCAATAAAATATTACTCTTTGAGATAGGGTACATGCGCAACGCGCGTATCTTAAGACTAGTCATTTAGAAAAGCAAACAAATAACGTTGGGAGCTGAAAGTTTGAAATAATTTATAGAAAACCCACCGTTAGTTAAAAGAAGAAGAAGAAGTTATTAACACCATAACCTTGCTAATTATATTACGACTGAACTTAAGTTAAACATAAAACTGAAAAGTACCTTCTACTTGAGCCTTCTTGTTCTTCAAACAATCTCTGACAACGAACAAGGATTTATAAGTACTTCAACAGAATTGGGTTGAATTCACTTGTTGATTGAATTAATGCTCTCGCTTTCTATGAATGTGAATACCTTTCCTGCATGATAAAGCGAAAACCATATATATATATATATATATATATATATATATATATATATATATATATATATATATATATATATATAGACACCTTTGTTCGTAAACCCGTAAATATCTATGGCAATCAAATACTCTATTTAAGAGTCCTAAATTTAGAAGGGATATATATATCTAAAACATTACAAGGCTTTGTCTGTTGTCCAGTGGAGGGGCCGGGGATCATGGGAACTGAAAAATAAGTTGTAAATAATGAGCATATAATTAGTTGTCTTCTCGTTTGTTACTCTTTCTAAATTTTCAGTCAAAACATAAAGGAAGGACGTTCTTAATTAGTGGTCAAGATTGAAACTGATCCACCTTAACAGTGTCAGCAATGTTAATTCTAGTTAATTATTTAAAAGCATGGTGGATAAGGTGCATTTACATCTATATGAATTCTCATTGATCAGGTGAAGCCATTTAAGGGGGTGGAGGGAGGGTATTATCAATCGGTTCGGACGAATCCAGTAACTTTTTGCTTAGACTCTGTATTTGTAAGAGAAAATCTATAAGTAAAGCATCAAATGATTAGGCTTTTAAGTGTGGTTTAGCTTGCTCGAGGACGAGCAAGGGTTTAAGTGTGGGGTGTTGATAATAGGTGAATTTAACTATATTCAGGCCCTAAATAACCGCCTTCTTGCATAGTTTTAATAATAAAAGTGATAACAAAATGCTCTTATTAGTGCTTTTCATGATTTGCAGGTTATATATGACTAGGGAAGGCTAGGGAGCACTTTTGGAGTCAAAAAGAATGAAAAAAGAGAGGCCAACCGTGAAACGTCCCAAGTGAACCACGCAAAAACAGGCTGAAGAATCAGAAAAATGACTCTGCCGCGATTCCACCGCTACCGCGGTGACGGATGCTCGCGGACAGAAGGAGATTCAGAGGAGCTGTTTGGCCGCGGTTCCACCGCGATCGCGGCAGAACCGCGGCAGGAGGCGGAAATTTCAGGGACTAAAGTGCAAAACACGGGATTTTTAGCCCAAAACCCTATTTTAAACACTAGACTTCGCCCAAGAGAGGGATGTATTGATTTTTAGAGTATCTTGGCAAGAAAAACAATTGTGAGAGATCACCCAAAATATTTTTCTTCTTTTCTTTGATTTTGATTGCTAGTTTATGATGGATCTTATCTTAGTTTGTTTACCCATAGTTATGAGTAGCTAAATCTTTTGTCTAAGGTTTTGATGGAACCTATTGGGGGATGAACTTCTTGTTTATGTGAATACAAATTGCTAGTTTCAATCTTTATTTATTCAACTATGCTCTTGTTGTAGTTAATTGACAGGATCCTCAATTAGCTGTGCCTATTTAGTGTGCATAACTCGGGAGAGAGTGCATATGTAGGTTATTGTTGAATAACACCACTCCTAAAGTATAAGAAGAATCTATAACTGCGGGTTTAAAGGCGGAATTAGGGATAACGAAGCCTTGGGTGCAATCTTAAGTGAAATGTGTTAATTAAAGCTAGCTAATGTATAGAGAGTGCAATAGTATATTACTGTGATTACTCGGGAGAGATTTACGGTAAGAAAAGTGTTCATGATTGATAGAGTTGTGTTGGGAAATTTGTATGAAACATAAACAGAAGGGATTCCATCAATAGAGGAAATCTTTACCTTAGCTTTTTCTCATCATTGTTTACAACCTTAGCATTTTAGTTTACAACTTGTTATTTACTTGCAATCTTAGTTAGTAAAGAAACCTTCAACTGTGATTCAAAAGTTTGGGAAATTGGTTCTCAAGAGTTTAGTGGGTCTAAAGATTGTGATTGATAGGTTAACTCTCTGTAGATTCGACCCTGGGCGTAATACTCGGGTTATATTTGCAACGTCCGCAGAGTCCTTTTTAGAGGGCATAGTTGGACGTGATCAAACTACATAACAAAGGTAGTTATCCCCTCACTTTATTTGCATTAATAACTGTTTTTAACTAACAAACCCAACTACTAAGGAAAGTCCCTGCAGTTTTTTAATTAATTAAAGGAGATGGCATTGTAAAGATAACGTGGGTTACGTTGTTTTCCCAATTTCAGCCAAAAAAGAAATTGAGAAATTACCTCAAAAAAGAAAACAGTAACATGACAAACTATAGGTTCTTCTATCATCTTTCCGATAAAAAACGAATAAGAGTAAATTTTCCCATTTTTTCTCCCTTGCCTCTTATCGAAGTGAAAAAACTGTATATTGTCTACTTTTAATTTTATTATAAAAAGATTACAGTTAATTTGACAATTAAAGTGACATTTAACCGAAAGATTCCTAAGAAATGATGCAAAACATCTCTTATTCTATTCTTGATAGAGGTTTTTCTATGTATGAACAGGAAAATAGGAAATGCAGATATATTGGAGTATCGAATTATTTTATTTATTATCCATAAAGAGATAAAGGGCTGGTTGTGGCGGAGTAGTGGAGAAAGATCTAATCACCGTCGTTGTTGGCCAACACAACATGCAATGTTTAGTCAAGACTACGTTAAATATACATTTTAATAATTGAAATTGTCACTTTGCACTAAAAATAGTGCGAGCTAGCCAATTTCTGACTGATAATTGAAAAATAACATGGTCTACAAAATCATTGAAAAATAACTAATGCTTTCCCGAAACACGAAAAGTTCCAGAATAATATTCTGGATTATGGAGCTTATGCATATAAACTTTCAGCATATTATGTTGAAACTCCAGCACACGAAAAGTTCCAGCATAATATGCGAGATTATGAAGTTTCTGCATATAAACTTCTAGCATATTATGATGGAAGCTCATATGTAAAAAATTCGAACTCCACCGCATTATGCTGGAATATTTTTTGATTTTTAAGAATGTTTTGTTCAGATTTTATTTTTATACGAAAAATAACTAAATTTCAATTACATTTGAAACTGTGACTATAAATATGGCTATTTCTGATCCCTCACTTTGCAATGTAACCCACTTGCTTTTCCACTATAAAACTGTGTCTGCCCCCCTACTATTCCCAGAAATTTAAAATACCCCCAAATATCCCACTATTTTGCATTTGTACCTTTATTTTTTCCAATCAATGTTTATTAGAGAATTATTAGTACTAAATAATCAATTCTTAATTTGAAAATTAGTAAATGAGCACATTAGGCGCTTCTTCCAGGAAATTTCATGTCTTTCTTCTTTATGTGATATATTTTCTTCCATTGTCGGCTCCGTTCCCCAATACCTCTATCTCAGACCAATAACCTAAGCTTCAGGAACCTTTTCTCCTTAGTTTGTAGTAGTATATGTTATACAAAACACAGAGAAATTACACTTATAATAGGATTATTGTATGTAGTACTATATTTGTAGGATAATCGATTCTTGCACTTGTCCAAATAAAGTGAAGCAGACGATTCCATTAGCCGACTTGTTGATGTTTTCACTGGTAAAGTTTCAATCTTTATCCTATTCTTTGTTGGTTATATTTGTTTTTATTTTCTGTTTTATCTAGTGTGACAAATCTTGATCTGGTCAATCTCAGAATCAACTTCAAAATTCTGTTTTTTCCTATTATTGCATCATAATCTTCTAATTAATCTCGTTATTTATTCTTCTTCTCTCAGCTGACTTGCTTTGACTCGTCTCTGAATTGGTCTCTTCTGGTGTACTGACCTAGTAAACTTGTGTTTGAGCATCTTCCATTGATTAATTAAGGTACTGTTAGAGTAAAAAAATCACAACTTTAATCAGTATGCAATTATCTATTAGCCCACGTTTTGTTAATTCTTTTTTTTTCTTCCAATTATTCAGCTTTTACTTATTTATCATGTTTTCAGGAGATTGTAAGTTGTAGGCTGTACTCAAAATGGGATCTGCTGGGGAGAAACTAGAACTTGAATCTGATGAGGAGATTCCATTTAGCTCATCTCAGGCTACTAATAAAATGGACACTCTGCACTATGAGGCACCTCATATTGCCTCACCCAGAGGTTATCGCTCCTCTAGGGTGTTAAGAAAGATGTACCAGATCAGCCTTTTAAGGAGTATATATGTTGTTATTATCAAAGCAAAGATCAATGTGTTGCTTCCTTTTGGTCCCCTGGCCATATTGCTTCACTATGTTACTGGAAAATATGTAATGATTATTTTTAAGCTCTCTCCATATGCACCTTTTTAATAGTCCATGTTTCTTTTCCATTTCAGTTTTGCTTATATCCTTGTTTTGGGTACAATTTGACGTTTCAGGCTTGGGTCTTTTTCTTCAGTTTACTTGGTATTACACCTTTAGCTGAGCGATTGGGTTATGCGACTGAGTAAGCTCGTGTTCTCCAAGTTAGTTTAGTTCTCTTCTGCTGCTGTTCTAGTTTGTGTGCTTATTGGCCTTCTTAATCCTCTTGTTACAGGCAGCTCGCATTCTATACGGGGCCAACAGGTACTCCCTTTTTGTTTATCATTTCATTTGTTTCTGCATTTTTATCTTCTTGTTAGACACAATAGTAAGAATGCAATGCAATTGGACTTACACATTCATGCATATTGATTGCTTTTTAACCAGATAAAGTTTGTTGAGGGTTCTACTCTGTTTCGATCCTAAAGTAGTTGGGTCAAGCTGTCATTCTGTACTTCCAGGGTCAATTAATTGGTAGTCCTTCGATTTCTTCTCGAGAATCTGTTTATGCTGCTGAGGTACTCGAATTGAATCACTGTTCGATTTCTAGGTTTCATCTTGAACTTAATAGGTTATTTCCAATTAGTTAATCAAAGTTTGGTAGCTTGCAATGCATTTGGACTATATGACAGGATGCTATACTCAAGGTTAGTAAGAGTGTGAAGGAACATGTTTTTCTTATTTCAGGATGGAACTGTGTGAGTTAAGTTGGGGGAAGGTGTTTCTGGGTTCTCCCGTCCCCTCCCCAGCTTCATGGATAGCAAGCTTCTGAATAATTGCTCTTATGTTACTGAAGCCAGTTGGAGTGGTCAGTCAGTAATCAGTTGTATCTTGTAAAATGGTTTTTATGCTTTGCTGTGCTTGAAGTTCGTCTCAGTGTCCTTTGCTGGAATGGTGCATCATGTTTTGATATTGTTACATGTGTATTTATTGGAAGGGAGGGTCTTTCGGAAACAACCTCTCTACTCCTTCGGGGTAGGGGTAAGGTTCTGCGTACACACTACCCTCCCTGGGTATTGGGTTGTTGTTGTTGTTGTTGTATTTGTTGGAAGGAGTCAGTTACACGTGTGCTGTATCTATTCTGTGGGAGCCCATGTCCCCCCCCCCCCCCAAACCACGCGTCTCTCATTTTCTTATCAGCACACTATATTTTTTCCTGATTTGTAGTTGGGGGCCTTCTGAATGCTACATTTGGCAATGCAACTGAAATGATAATCTCATTATATGCATTGAACAACGGAATGATGCGGGTTGTTAAACAATCCTTGTTGGGTTCCATTTTATCGAATATGCTCTTGGTGCTTGGGTGTGCTTTCTTCAGTGGTGGGATTATTCATCACCAGAAAGTCCAGGTGTTCAATAAGGTGATCATATTCTTCTGAATCATCTATGCAGGTCATTGAATAAATCTGCAATAAGTCAATACTTTGCCTTTTATTGATCAATAAATATAATGAAATATGGTTCAGTGTGATCTCTTATCGTACTGCAGCCATTATGTGCCTCTTTGTCATGTTCAATCGGTCATTATATTTTAAATGTTTCAGGCGACTGCCATTGTGAACTCAGGATTGTTGTTGATGGCAGTCATGGGCTTATTATTTCCAGCTGTACTTCATTTCACCCACACGGAAGTGCATTTTGGCAAGTCACAGTTGGCTCTTTCAAGATTTAGCAGTTGCATAATGCTGGTAGCATATGCAAGCTACCTATTCTTTCAGCTCAAGAGTCAACCTGATCTGTATAGCTCCGTGGGCGAGGTAGATGGTCTAACTTTTAGTTGTTGGATTTTCCTAAATTTCACTGCTGCTATTTCATTACATTGTGTTTTTCATTGGAGTAATCAAATGCTTCATATGAAGACTGAAGAGTGCACATATTTCGAATAGTTCTTGAGATGAACTTATACCAAAATATGTATTGTTGTTTATGTTGCTGTTAATGATTTGGTAGATCTAATAGTTAATCTTTTATGGAAACAGGATATAGAAAATAATCCAGAAAATTCTGAAGAAGAAGAGGCGCCTGAGATAACCCAGTGGGAAGCTATTGGGTGGCTTGCTGTTTTGACAATATGGATATCAGTGCTATCTGGATATCTGGTAGATGCCATCGAGGTGATCTATTTGCCTGTTTCCTTTCGTTTTCGTTTTCGTTTCTTTTACATTAAGCCATTTTTATATACTAGTTCTATAAAGGTATATCTGTGGTCGACCTCCTAGTTAACTTTAGGTCCTTTATCATGACACCCTTTTAAGGTCATCAGAGAAAAATTTACGTGATAAGATAACCTTGCTGCAGTAGACCTTCATATATTGACTGCCTTAAATTTCCTTGTCCAATCCTCATTATTGCTTTTGGTTCCACCGGGAAGCCACACTATAAAAAAGTTGGCTAGTGATCAGACATGGGGAATCATAGATGGAAGTTAGAGATTCGGATTGTATGTCCTTCGTCCCAAAGGTCTGTAAAAGTGAAACTGAAAAAATGATTAATTTGACTTTATTGAATTAGTTCAGAAAATTAATCTACACAACACAGATCCTCAAGGGGATCATGTCGAGCACACACATGAAGACATCAAGGGCATGGAACTTCTAAAAACCAAGAGAACACGACTATAGTTGGATACTGTATCATAAAAATTGAACATGTATTAGTAACTGTTAAGCACCCAAGGCTGTGGCTAAGCAGTCAACGAAGTGGGTGCAAAACTGTAGGAGACCATTGTTTAAATTCCTGTATACGCAGAAAATATTTAGTGATTTCTTTCCCTCTGCCTAAGCTTTGGTGGATAGATTACTCGGTACTTGGTGCTTGTGTTGGTTGGAGGTAGCAGGTACTGGTGGAATAATCCAGGTGTGCACAAGCTGACCCATACATCACATTTATATAGAAAATAGTATTAGTACCTGCTAAACAACTGGAAACAACACATGGCAAAAATACCAACATCCATAGATTGTAGTGATTCATGAATATGCACAAGTAGGGGTGGCAAACAGGCGGGTCGGGTCGGATTTGGGGCGGGTCAAAACGGGTAATGAAAAGCGGATAAATTATCCGACCCGTCCCATATTTAATACGGATAAAAAACGGGTTAACCGGCGGATAATATGAGTAACGATATTATCCATGGCTTCTTGAGTATGATCGCTTTTGGAAGAATTCCTATTCTTTCAAACTTGAGAAACCCCCACTTTGAGGTTTTACAAATATAAAAGTTAAACCCAATAGTTATCCATTGATTATCCATTTTCTAAATGGATAATATGGTTTTTATCCATATTTGACCCGTTTTTAAAAAGTTCATTATCCAACCCATTTTTAGTGGATAATATGGGTGGTTAACTGTTTTCTTTTAACCATTTTGCCACCACCATGCACAAGGTACCAAATAATAGCATATATTGGAACATATAAAAAAGGCTATAATTTAATAAACAATTTAAAATGTTAACAGAGCTGCAAAGGAGAGAACCAGCATAAAAGTAGAAAATTTTCGAAACGGGAGTATTCATACTTCACACAAGGTAAAGAAGAACAAAATAGGGGCACAAAAATTTAAACCTGGTTTGTTCCCATTTTCAAACCAGGTGAAGAAAAGAAGCCTGGAACTCTGAAAAATGAAAACAGCATTGAGTTTAGATAGAGCCACAAAGTTTCCAACGCAATTTCATTGTTGCTAGAGAAGTCTTATTTAACTCTGACTTAATTGATTTACAGTCTCCCATAAGCACCTAATAAAGTTAAGCTACGTGCATAATGCAAACGGACTCAATATTAGCTTTGAATCCTTTAGTAAGTTTGATTTTTGTTATTCGTGGTAATTTATCTATGTCATTAATATTTTTTCAGGGTGCATCTGACTCGTTGAACATGCCCATGTCCTTTATTAGTGTCATCTTGCTTCCAATTGTAGGAAATGCGGCAGAACACGCCAGCGCAATCATGTTTGCGATGAAAGATAAGCTTGTGAGTTCTTAGGAAACTAAATTTACTTTCTCTTTTGCTCCAAAATAGTTACTAATGTATCCTCATTGGCAGGACATCACGCTTGGAGTTGCAATTGGGTCATCTACTCAGATATCAATGTTTGTGGTAAGACATTTAATGCATTCTGACTATCTGAGGTAGCCTTTTAAGTTATTGTATAGTTTTTATTAATTTTTATTTATTTATTGATCCTTGTATGGATTTCCCTGATTACTCTCCTGACAGCACGTAATCTTTCTGCGTCGCTGTAAATTTTTGTCAGTCAGGTTATGTTTTTATTCGAGATAGATAGTAGAGCTTGTGCATTTTGTTGGTAATTTTATTTCTTGTGCTGTTGAAAATGCAGATACCGTTTTGTGTTGTTGTTGGTTGGTTTATGGGAAAGCCCATGGACTTGAATTTCCAATTATTTGAGACTGCTACACTCTTCATCACAGTGCTAGTCGTGGCATTCATGTTGCAGGTTTTGCATCCTACATAGTTCTTTCTTAACACCCCTCACTCCCCCCCCCCCCCCCAAAAAAAAAAAAGAAAAAAGAAAAAGAAACGAACCATGTAATTTAAGCTTGTCACTAATTTCTGATGTTGCTTTACATGTTGTAGGAAGGCACATCAAACTATTTTAAAGGGTTGATGCTGATCCTATGCTATCTGATTGTTGCTGCAAGTTTCTTTGTACATGTCGATCCATCCAAAGGTAGGTCCCTAGTTTCATTCTTTTGTCCTTGTTCCTTTTGAAGTCTGAGCCATCCATTAAATTCCATTTCCTTTATAATTTTTATATATGCCAGTTGAGGCTACTTCTCCTTTCACAAGCCTATGTTATCATAACCTGTTTGATGCAAAACTTGTCGGCTTTATCTGCTACCACCAATTTTTCAGCATTTGACTCATTAGAATTTTCTTTTCATTTTAAATTGTTGTGTTTTAATTCTGATAACTTTTCTCTTTTGCTTGGATAGAAAAAGTACTAATTTGTGCAAGCTAAACATTACCTAGATCGCGTTCAACGTATATAAAAGAAAGGAAAAAAAAGAAGGGTTACAAAGGTCACCACGATTTGGTCACCCTTAATGAGTCCCAAACTGACTTTTGTTTGAATGCTAGATTCCCTTTTCTCAAGCCCTCTTCCTTTAGTTGCATATTAGACTTTAAGTGGAACATGAAAATACGAAACGCTTGTTCTGACATTGGTGAGTTAAGGCTTTGATGAGTTATGATCCTGCTTACCACTGTCTTTATTGGCAATTAACCATTGTTACAATGGACTTGGTGTAGATGGAGACTAAGTAGCCATGGTTATACCCATGCCTCAGCCAAATGAGCTCCTCGACTCCTGGCAGTGAAATGAATAGCAATGAGTCCGGCCAGCTGCACTACCTAAATGATGATTTGATTGGAGGAATGAAGGGACTTGCTTGTTACAACAGAATGTTCAAGGTAGTGAGCTATTATTGACTTCTTGAATGTTTTATCAATGTTGTATCATGTATCTTTAGCAGACAAACAATCCCATTATTCCCAGCAATGTAAGAAAGCTGGTTTTAGTCTTCCACTTGGAGAAAAAAGATAGAAAAAGGGGTGAGGGTATAAAACAAATATATTTATTCTTTTCTTTCTTTCTTTCTTCAAATTGCTGTTCCAAATGTCATAGTTAGGAGATGTAACTGTTGTAAAATTTTCCTATTGTTTCATAGTAATCCTTAGAAAAAAGTTTTCATTGCATAAAATCAATGTGTTGTAGCAAGGAGATATCTTTAACTTCAGTACTCTTGCACATAAGGGTCCTTTATCGCGGTCAGTGGTCTTCAGTAGTTGTCTCATGATCTATTGGAGTAACGTCGTGATAATTATGTTATAATGTAACTATATACGTATTGAATGCAACATACTACGCGCACCATTATGTTTCACTACCCCTCCCCCCCTCCCCGACCCACCCAAATTAATAGTATAATAAAAAGGGAAGTCTGTTTTAAGTTAATATTTGAGTGTATGAATAAAATGTGGTCCAGGATACCAATGGGATGCAAATGCTTTTTCATTGGATAGAGTAATTTTCAGCATTGTTTGATGAAGCATTTCTGGTAGAACAATATATAGACGGAAGGGAAGCTGGTATGGATGATCTTTGACTGAGATTTGAATAAACTTAGAATCTGCATCTGGTGGACAACATTTGGTTTGAAAATGGACAGGTCTTCTTCAGGTCTCTTCAAATTGGTAAACTTTAGTGGTTGGCCTCAGCATTTTTAACTGGGATTTTCGAAAGCGACTGACGATACTTCACACACCAACTATATATTTTTTGAGTTTTAACTTTAATTATGGTTCGTTTGGAATCTAGTCGCGTGTAAATAACCCGCTATAATATGGGTTTTGGCGCTCCTTTTTAAGAGGAGTTTATTTTTGGGCAAAGTGTACTAGTAGTCACTTATAAGCATGTTATTTAAAATATATTCATAATTTACAGTGTATTTAAAGATTAGCCAATTCATCCAAACTTCAGGACTAAATATTCTAAATTTTTGAGCTATTAATTTGAAATTTAGGATTTAGTATCCTAAATTTTTGAGCTGCTAATTTAAAATTTAGGACATAAGATTCGAATTTGTGGACACAATTTTCGAACTTCAGACAAACTTCAGGACGTCGTGTCTTGAAGTTTGAGAAAATTGGTTAATCTTTAAATACATTGTAAACTGTGGATATATTTTAAACAGTATATTTAAAAGTGGCTACAATTTTCGAACTTCAAACAAACTTCAGGATATCGTGTACCGAAGTTTGAATAAATTGACTAATTTTTGAATACATTGTAAACTGTGACTACCTGATGCCATTTCAGGGTACAAACTCAGATCTTTTCTTACGTGTGGAGAAGCTTTTACCATTTCACTCCACCTTTTGGTGGTTCAACTATATTACTTCTGAGTTTCTCTGATATGTTCACCAAAACTCTTTAAAATATGACCACCTCAATATAAACTAATTTAATCTTGGCAAATAGCAACTAAACTATTATTGGAACTATTAAGGATATCCTATCTGAAGATGTGAAGATGTGGCTGTGGTTGTGTCTGTTGGGTGGTGCTGTATGAGATATATTATGTTTGGGAAAGGGTTTGCCTAGTGTGCGATTCCTATCTCATGGTGTTCCCCCCACTATGCTCATAACTCATAAGCCATAATAACCCCTTTGACAAAAAACAACAGGGGATTATTGTTATTATTATTACTACTCTTGACTTTTGAATTATTATTTGGTGATTTGTGATCCCTTTTCCTCCACCATCATGCGCAGAGATGGCTCAGTGCTCGCTAATGGATTATGATTGGCCATTATGATACGACTCCCCCGCTTGAAATAAATTGGATTTTTTTTTAGATTTTTATTACATACGCCGGCAATATAGGTCGTTTACACTGTCTGTCTCGACGGGTTCTCTGCCCTGCGGGGATGGAGCGTAGTTTAACATGTTATAGTAAATTTAGATTAAGGATTAATACTTATCGTATAGATTTATCATATAAGTGATCTGATCCTATATACTAATATCTTTTGGAATTTTAACCCTATAGTATTTGTCCCCAATAATAAATTTGTCGAATTATTCTAGAAGATGACTTGAGAAGCCGTCAAACTCCGGGGATTCTGGCCTATGCTTTCCCTGCAATTTCTCCAATAAGCAGCCATTGAACATGTCTATATCAACCTGATCACCAATCCTGACTTACTATTAAATAATTATGTTTAGTTGGCTATATTTTTACACAATCAAAGTACCAAAATTAAACCTTTAATTATAGAAAAAACTCACTTCCAACCTTCATTCTCTCTCTAAAAAAGAATAATAATGAGAATGGATCTGGAAACTCCTTTAATGGTCAACGAGCCAAGTAATAGTATTAAAATACCAAGGGGCCAAGTAATGTCCACACACAGATAACAGTTGAAGAACATAACATGTGACTATAGCACAGCTTGTACAGAGAGAAGTCAGCTACATAAAAATCGAAAATGGAGCACCAATAAACATACTTAAAAGGGTAGGGTCTAGGAAAAGACCGGACCAAATTAGATATGATGTACATAACTTTATTATGCATTTTTACAAGAGATTGTCTCTGTAGCTTGAACACGTGACTTCCTAATCACATGTCGGCAACTTTTACGTTGCCCCAAGATTCCCTTTCACCAATAAACATAAAGGGCAACCTGGTGCACTTAGCTCCCGCTATGCGCGGGGTCCGGGGAAGAGCCGGACCACAAGAGTCTATAGTATGCAGTCACCAATAAATATACTATGTAAAAAATAAAGGATATATATACTATGTGGCTCTTCCTCTACCTCTAAGGTTCTGCTTAATCATGTGAGACATTTTCCACCTCCCAAATATTACTACCCATCATGTAGCAAATCGGATAGCAACAAACCCATAATAGCTGATAGGTGCAAGCTACTTTTGAAAATCACAACATGCCATAATAAACGAGTGTAATAATCTGTTACTTAGTGCAAGTGGGAATAAAATTAAAATAAAGAAGACAAGTCATATTGGGAGAAAAAGCATTTCAATAAGGAGGAAGTGAGGAGAATAGTATGGTAAAGTCTCTCTCTTTCCCACGTATATGACACGCTTTAGTATATATGATGGTGGCAAATATACAAATATCCACAGAATAAAAAAGAAAGTCCACCAAGCTATCCAGCCGTCCCAAAAGTAAACGCTTTATTTCAAGAATTCAGACCTCAGCTTTTTTACATAAAAATTGCTCCTTGTCAACATCAACTACTCTCTCTCTCTCCTCTTCATGGGGTTAGACTAAAGTCTTGCACGATCGACAGGACAAAGAAGTTGCAAAAAAATACCCACATGGTTGATTGGAGTATCTTGGCATCTTCAACTGTCTTTCTTCTTGCTCATCTTTAGTTGTCCAAATTAATGATCACGGATAATAAAGACAGCCGCCACCTACAATCTGGTCTGACATATCATCAGTTTCGAGCAGCCATGCTCCTCACTTCTCTTCATTCTTCATCTTCTTCTTCTTCTTCTTCTTCTTCTTCATCTTTACCCCACCGTAACTCTTTTTACCTAATAACAGTGACAGTTCTTGTACTTCTAATTTCTTCTGTTGCTACTATTTGTCATGCCTCCTGCAATCAACTTGATCGTGATTCTTTGTTATCATTCTCTGTTGCTATCTCTTCTCCATCTCCTCTGAATTGGTCTTCTTCTTTTGATTGCTGCACCTGGGAAGGTGTTGGTTGTGATAATAGTGGCAGAGTAATCAGTCTGTTGCTTCCATCAAGAAGCCTTTTTGGAAGCATTAGACCTTCTATTGCAAACTTGAGCAAACTTGAGCAACTCAGCCTGTCACATAATCGCTTTTTTGGTCCCCTCCCGGATGGATTTTTCGAGTCATTTAGTAGCTTGCAGATCATTGACTTGAGTTATAACCGTTTATCAGGACAATTGCCCCTATCTGATAGATTGCCATCACCCATCCAGTTATTAAATCTCTCCAGCAACCACTTCAATGGGACAATCCGCTCATCATTTCTCGAGCCAGCAATTAATTTAGTGAGTTTTGATATTAGCAATAATAGCTTCTCTGGTCAAATACCTTCCTTTATCTGCAGCTACTCTGCAGCCATCAGAGTTCTTGATTTCTCCTCCAATGAATTCGTGGGACAGATTCCCAAAGGATTTGGAAGTTGCTCCAATTTGGTTACTCTGAGAGCAGGATTCAACCATCTGTCAGGATCCATTCCTGATGATATTTATAGTGTGTCAACACTGCAGGAAATCTTTTTACCTGCCAATAAATTTTCTGGACCCATGCCAGAAGGAATTGTCAACCTCGTCAACCTCAGAATCCTTGCACTCTATGGCAATGAATTGACAGGTTTGATCCCTCAAGATATCGGAAGGCTCACCAAATTGGAGCAGTTGCTCCTCCATATAAACTTTCTAAATGGCACTGTGCCCCCTTCACTGATGGCTTGCACCCGTCTCACTGTGCTCAATTTAAGGGTCAACTTCTTGGAAGGTGAACTCTCAGCTCTTGATTTCTCAAACCTCAGTCGACTCGGCACAATTGACCTTGGGAATAACCTCTTCACTGGAAGCATTCCACAAAGCTTATTTTCATGCAGGTCATTAACTGCAATCCGTTTGGCTACTAACAAGCTGACGGGAGATATCATGCCTGGCATAATGTCTTTACAATCTCTGTCCTTCCTCTCGGTCTCCAATAACAGCCTAACCAATTTTGCAGGGGCAATAGAAGTCCTTAAGGGTTGTAAGAATCTTACCACACTAATCCTCACCATAAACTTCTATAATGAAACATTGCCCGATGATGGAAACTTAATTGGGTCTGAAGATTTTCAAAATCTCCAAATTCTGGGCTTGGGTGGTTGCAATTTTACTGGACAGATACCGACATGGCTGGTTAAACTTAGGAAGTTAGAAGTTCTAGACCTTTCTATGAATCAAATCACAGGCAAAATTCCAGGTTGGTTGGGGACTCTACAAAATCTATTTTACATGGATTTGTCTCAAAATCTTCTGTATGGAGGCTTCCCTATAGAACTTACTCAACTGCAAAGACTGGCATCAGAGGGGGCTGCTGATCAGATAGAAAGAAGTGCTTTAGAGTTGCCTGTTTTTGTTCAGCCAAACAATGCCTCAAATCAGCAATATAATCAACTGTCAAACCTGCCACCAGCTATTTACCTCGGACATAACAGCCTTGACAGCATTATACCAACTGAGATTGGTCAGCTGAAGTACATCCTTGTTCTTGATCTGAGCAATAACAACTTTTCAGGAAACATTCCGGAAACAATATCCAACCTCACTAACTTGGAGAAACTAGATCTATCTGGAAACAACCTCTCGGGTGAAATTCCTTCATCACTCAAGGGTCTTCATTTTTTGTCTTCTTTCAGTGTTGCTCACAACAATCTTGAGGGCCCTATTCCAACGGGAGGTCAGTTTGACACATTTCCTGTCACTAGTTTCTTAGGGAATCCAGGACTTTGCGGTCAAATCCTGCAGCACAGTTGCACTGACCAATCGGCAACTACACAACCTTCAGCAGTGAGAAAAAGCCCAAAAATGAAAATTATAATTGGACTAATCCTAGGGATCTCCTTCGGCATTGCCTTAACACTTATTGTCACAGCATTATGGATATTCTCCAAGAGGAGGATCCTTCCGAGAGGTGACGCTGAGAAAAATGACTTGGATATTGTGTCCTACAACTCCACCTCTGGATTGTCTGCCGAGAACGGTAAGGATAATAGCATGCTTGTTATGTTTCCAACCAATAAGAATCAGATTAAGGATCTCACAATTTTTGACATACTAAAAGCCACAAATAACTTCAACCAAGCAAACATAATTGGTTGTGGAGGTTTTGGTCTGGTCTACAAAGCAACTTTAGCAGATGGAACTACACTGGCCGTTAAGAAGCTTTCAGGAGATATGGGTTTAATTGAAAGAGAATTTAGGGCAGAGGTGGAAGCTTTATCCACTGCCCAACATGAGAATTTGGTCTCTCTTGAAGGTTATTGTGTGCATGATGGCTGTAGATTGCTGTTCTATTCCTATATGGAAAATGGAAGTCTGGACTACTGGTTGCACGAGAAGACTGATGGAGCATCCCTACTTGATTGGCCAACTCGACTGAAGATTGCACAGGGGGCGAGTTTTGGACTGGCTTACATGCATCAGATATGCGAACCACACATTGTTCATCGTGACATCAAATCCAGTAACATCCTCCTTGATGAAAAGTTTAAAGCACATGTTGCAGATTTTGGATTGTCCAGATTGATTCTTCCTTACCATACTCATGTAACCACTGAACTGGTTGGTACCCTCGGCTACATCCCACCGGAGTACAGTCAGTCATGGATAGCCACTTTGAGAGGGGATGTCTATAGTTTTGGAGTTGTGATGCTAGAACTCCTGGCTGGCAGAAGACCTGTGGACATGACCAAATCAAAGATGTCGAGGGAATTGGTTGTATGGGTGCAGCAAATGAGAAATGAGGGCAAACAAGAAGAAATATTTGATCCTCTACTGAGAGACAAGGGCTTCGAAGAAGAAATGCTTAAAGTGCTTGATGTTGCCTGCATGTGTGTCAACCACAATCCTTTCAAAAGGCCAGCTATAACAGAGGTTGTTGAGTGGCTCAGAGGAGTAGGATCCAAACGGGAGGCACCTAAATAAGGTGGTGGTATGCATATATTTGATATAGTTGCGAGTGTCTGTATAGCTGGGAAGCTGAACTTTCCTTTTTACAACATACGAAAATAACATGTAGGAATAAATGTACAAACTGAAAGATTTCATCAATTAATTTTAGGACTTTGACTCATGGCTAGCATTTCATTTCAGGATGACAGGTAGATACAAACACTGCAATAAACGAAAGTCCCCGTTGCTTATACTGGCAGTTATTACTAAGTAGTAAAGTGTTCCTGACATAGGTGTTCTTCTTTAGGCCAATTTTCTAATAGGTGTCTGCGTAACTAATTCATATGGATAGTGTTCAATACGACATTGATGAACAAATTAGTAATACAATGTTCAATAACAGAAATATCACACTTACCGGTATTGGCAATGTAAAGGACACACCTTTAGGCAGCATTACACCTCAGCAATGGAAGTTCATTTGCACCTTCTCCACCGGAACTCCACTGAGTACCAAATAGCATATTCTTTTTAGGGGTTAACAGTTTCTGCTTGTAGTTCATCATGTTAATGTATACAGGGGAAAGTAGAAAAAAACATGCTGAAAATAATACCCAATAAATTGGTTATTGAATTGGTTAAGAATGATGTTAGTACAAATTACCTTAACCATTTATCAGCCACGCTGTAATTTCGCCATATCGCTCTGCAATCAGTTCGTTCATTGCAGCAGAGGGACAAAAAGCGCTGGCAAGTTACAAAATAATTGGTTTGGGCATTTCGACAAGCAGGCTATAGGCAAAAGAGCCCCAAACTGGTAAACAAAATTCTACAGGATTACATTGAATTAAAAAAAAATATAGAAAAAATACAAGTACGTCTCCTTAATGCAATTTTTTAATCACGTTCTGCTAATTCTACTAATCCTTTTCACTTCCGAAAGGAAAATGTCCCATTCACCTTTGACATTAAAAGTAGAATATTATGATAAGTGATAACAAATTTAATAGGAAGACCTAAAGTAGGGATAACAATTTTAATTCCGCTACTAATACTTGCATTGATTCAGTCTACATAGGTAGGGGTATTTCTGAAAATTTTGACGGGATGTAAACGTGATGATTAAACTTTACTGTAGGAAATCTAACCATATCTACTATACTATACTATATATAAAATGCTGTTAATTTAACTTCCATCTTAATACAAATTAGTATTTGTACCCGCGCATTGCGCGAAGAATATTAAATATAATTTTTTATAAGAATATTACTTGAATAATACGGTAGACATAAAAGAACATGCAAATGCTATTATTTTATGAGCATGTAAATCCATTGGATATTCATACATTCAAGTCATAAGGAAACATATGTATCCATTAGAAAATAGCTAGTGAGGAAAGCATTAGTAAGAAAATGCAATCTTGGATGATTGGCCATATTCTGATTCTTAGACAAATGTATTAGTACATTTGAAAAAGGCCATTTCTACTACACAATATGTTGGTTCAAATTAACAAAGTTCCTCTTAAAGGCATAAAACAAAATCTTCCTTTGATCCGTTCAAACCCGTCAAGTATTGATGGAATAGACCTTTGAATATCAGCCATCAAAAATAGAATAAACTCTTGGTTAACAAATTCAGTGTATGAAATATACTTTTCTTTTTGGTCCAGATGAGTATGAGGCTGCAAAGTATAAACAATAAAAATGATGAGTCAAAACAGGAAGTTTTTGATGTATGCTAATCAAACTAAAATAAAAATATTACTGGTCTCAACCTCAAGTTGTCTAAGCCAATTCTTCCTTGCTTATATCTTCTTCTGACTGAAAGCAAGTTCTATGACTTCCTGTCACGACCCAAACCCGGACTCGATCGTGATGGCGCCTCTCGTGAGGACAAGGCCAGCCAACTAACCCAATTCATCTTATTAAAGCAGTTAAACAGTTCATAAGCAGTTTAAATATGATTTAATGATAATAATTAGCGGAAGTACAACCCGACACAACCCAAACTGGGGTGTCACAAGTCACGAGCATCTATTCGAGTATAATTACAACAAAAGGTTTGAAATATACAAAACATGACTAATGAACAAAGAGGGAGAAAAGCGGTGCTGCGAACGTCAGCAACCACCTTACTAAACTCCGGTAACTCTGCCTCCGATCAGTCAAACCCGCTACCGGTGCATAAATACCTGCATCTGCACACAAGGTGCAGGGAGTAAAGTGAGTACTACGACTCAGTGAGTAATAAAGGTAAATAACAACTGAGTAGTAAGAAATCACGTAATGCAAATCAACATGCTGTATAGAAGCAGTGTAAAACCTTTTGAGAAAAAAATAATGAAGCTGTGAAATCTTTAGAAGCATCTTAGCTCAGTTTACCTCTTTTGAAAATGACTTTTTCAACAGTTACACAAATAAATGCAAAATAGTTGGTGCCGATAAGCACAGAAAATCTGCCCCTCGGGCACAAATACCACAGTATAACAGGTAAAATGACAAGTAAGAATGAAAGATGAACACATAAAGGTTCGCCCCTCGGGCAATATCTCAGAACAGTACCAACCCCTCGAGCTCACTCTCAGAACAGTATCAACTCCTCTGGCTCACTCTCAAAATAATATCAGCCCCTCGGGCTCACTCTCAGATCTCAATGGGTACCCGCGCTCACTGGGGGTGTGCAAACTCCGGAGGGCCCCCTTACGGCCCAAGCGCTATATCAAGCCACCTCGTGGCATCAACTCTTGGCTCTCGGTCTCACATCACTTAAGCCACCTCGTGGCGTATATATATGTATCTCAGGCCCTCGGCCTCATATCACTCAGTGTATCCTCACATCTGCCTCTCGGCCGCACTCAGTCCGAAAATCATCACAAGCCCCTCGGGCATTGGTAAAATAGTAGTTCTCAGCCCAAAACATCATTTAGAAATATCATTTAAGTATCAAAACTGAGTAAAAGTGGCTGAGTTGTAAAACAGTGGAAAACAACAGGACTGAGTACAAGTAATAAGTCAATACAGTGAGGAAATAGTGATAAAAATCCCCGAAGGGTTCAAATAGTTGGCACGAAGCCCAAATATGGCAATCAGTCCAAATCATGATGATAACAAATAATCTTCAGCCAAATACGCGGTAAAATCATCAATCTGGACGGACCAAGCCACAATCCCCAATAGTAAACGACCCCGCGCTCATCATCAAGCCCATGTCTCACCTCAATATAGTACTACGATGTGCAATCCGGGGTTTCTAACCCTCAGAACATCATTTATAATCATTACTCACCGCGAACTGGCGAAATCTCTAGCTCGCGACGTCTTTACCCCTTAAATTGGCCTCTACACACGTCGAATCTATCCAAAATTAGAACGAACATATCACAATATGCTAAGGGAACGAAGCCCAAGCGAAAACAATCCATAACAGGCACAAATCCCGAAATTACAAAACTCGAGCCCCAGGCCCACTTCTCGAAACTCAGAATTTTTCACACCATTAGATTCCTTATTTCCCCCGAGTTCATACATATCAAAAGTTCTCAAATCCGATCCCAAATGGTCCTTCAAATCCCAAATAAAAAGTCCAATTTCTCAAGCCCTAGTTCTTCAATTTTTGGCTTAGTTTTCATGATTTTTTAGGTGGAATTCACATAATAATCGAGTATTGAGTTCAAAAATCTTACCTCCAGGTGTTTCCCCTTGAATCCCTCTTCCATTAGCTCTCCCAAGCTCCAAAATCGCTCAATAATGGTGGTTCTTAGCCTCAAAATCGCGGAATAGCCTTTTTAAAACATTCTGCCCAGAAATCAAAAACCTTCTTCGTGATCACGGCACTAGCCACGCGATCGCGTAGCACAAATTTTAAATTCACCAAAAATACTCTATGCGAACGCGACAAGGGCCCTGCGAACGCGATGCTTCAGCCCTCCACACTTACGCGAAAGTGATCTCATCTACGCGAATGCGATGCACAAAGACCTTCAGACCCCAAATTCCTCTACGCGATCGCGATTGCTCTCACGCGAACGCGATACACTACATCCCAGCCTTCCACGAATGCGGAGCCCTTATCGCGAACACAAAGGCTAAATTCCTGGCCTTCCCAAATCCTTCTATGCGATCGCGATACACCCTACGCGATTGCGAAGGCCAAATTTCTCTGCAACTTGAACCTGCATTTTCTGCAATCTCTTAAGGCACAAAGTGGTCCGATTGACCACCCGAAACTCACCCGAGGCCATCGGGACCTCAACCAAACACGCCAACATATACAATAACATTATTCAAACCTGTTCCAATCATCAAAACACCTCAAACAACATCAAATTACCCAAAACTCATCGAATTCAAGCCTAAGTTTTCAAAAACTTCCGAAATACACTTCCGATAAAAAACTTGGCGAAACCACATCCGAATGACCTGAAATTTTGCACACACATCCCAAATGACATAACGAAGCTATTGAAACTCTCGGAATTCCATTCCGACCTCTATATCAAAATCTCACCTATCCACCGGAAAACGCCGAAATCTCACTTTCGCCAATTCAAGCCTAAAGCTTCTACGGATTTCCAAAATGCATTCCGATCACTCTCCTAAGTCCCAAATCACCTAATGGATCTAGACCAATCATAAAAACTACGATCCGAGATCATATACAAACAAGTCAAATTTTGGTCAAACCTTTCAAATTTCAAACTACAAGTTGAGAACTGTTCTTCCAAATTCGTTCGATTTTCCTGAAAACCAAAACCAACGATCTACATCAGTCATAACACATCACACGGGGCAAGTCATGCCCGAGAACTGACGATCAAAGTGCAAAAGCTCAAAACGACCGGTCGGGTCGTTACATCCTTCCCCACTTAAACATACGTTCGTCCTCGAACGTGCCCAGAGTTGTTCTATAATCCAACCAATCGTTGAATAACCTTACCATGCATATACCCGGGGGTGATACAACGTCACCCTATCTCATATAGCTCCGATAACACATTTCAATTGAAATTGCACAATCCACTCTGGCCCATAAGCCATAGAACCACATTTTCACTTCTGAAACCATCAATACGATCAAAACCTCATACCTATACTCTGAATAGACCCGAACCAGCTGTAATAACCCATGCCTGCAACCTCGGGAGCAATCCCATGATATACCACATAACTCAAACACTTGTAGGGATGACTTCTATTCACAGCAGCTGCCCACAACAACCGAATACTGGTAGAAAACCTCTTATCAACTAAAGTTTCATTCCAACACTTTCATATACTGCCAACAATAAATGAGATACGCAATTAACCACGACCATTTCTCAGGTCAACCATTCATGAAGCTATTTCTCCTTTGGCAAATACCATAGCAATTTCCGAGCCGAACCTTGATATATACCTTCCAACATGCTGAAATCGAATCCGTTCATATTTATCAATGATTCCAATGATCTCCGCTAATCCAACGCACCACTCTGGTGACATGACACATCAATACAGGCCTAAGCCACAACTTTCATAATACGTGCACCAATAAGAAACGTCCTGAACATACTCAAATCGTGAAAATAATGACTCAAACGAAAGAGCTGTACCCTAAGCTCACCAGTACCGCCACAACACAAGGCTAAGAACCCGAATCGCATCATAGAAATAGAACACACGAATCTAACCCGCAAGGTCATATCTCCACATAGCTTTGCTGCAATGCGTGATCCTATCAAACACTGCTCCACAAACACCTCAAGTCACTATGCTCGAAAGTGACAACCACGCACAATTTGATGTCTGGAACCAAAGCAAATCATTATACCCACAGTGAAACAAATAACATATACCACGCAAACCCGATAGGACATAACCGATATGCCATTCACCGAGCAACACCCAATTACTCTCCCCGCTCGACTTCCACTATGAAACCCCAATAGAACCACACCATATGTGCCAATAAATCATACGTCTTGCAGCATAGAAAGGTAACTCATAGATCTACCCAGATCGCTAATAAGCTCAATAACGGTCGAATCAACATATCCCTCAACAATACAATTCGGGGCCAACCAAGCCGACTCAAGCTAGAACACACATCCACATTGGCCTGCCAACAAACTCTTTATCAAGGAAACTTGAAGCTGCTCCTTCCCCTCCTATAACTCCGCCAGTGCCATACGATACGGTGCCCGATATCGAATCAATACCGAAACAACAACCTTGCCCGGTGACATGCTCGGCCACAAGAAACACATCCGAAAAATCCCTCACCATCGGAATTGAATCCATGGTAGGAGCCTCTGCACTGACATCTATCACGAAGGCCCAAATAAGAAAGACCATCCTTCCCAGTCGTTCGTTGGGTCTTCGAAGTATAAAACCACTCTATTAGGACAAAATCCGTCGAACCTCGCCACTCAAACCGTGGCATTTCTGGCATAGCCAACAGCGCCGCCTTAGCACAATAATCCAGAATGATACAACATGGAGACAACCATTCTGACCCCAATATCACTGACAAAATCTAACATACCAAGCATAAAAGATCCACTGGGGTCTCCAAACCCCGATAGTCACTAAACGGTGCCTATACACGCGATCCACAACAACAACATAGCCTGAATATGAGAATTCCCAGTCTCCAACTCCATATAGCATACGAATCACCATATCCGATCCCAATTCCGTCGTCCGAATACATACCACACCTCTAATACCCAATCATTCCATGAGAGATACTCTAAAATTCTTCTGTGCTGTCAAGCAAACTCAAATATCAGCAGCCGATCTGCCAAGAAGCGTTGCAATACTACCAAAGTACCATCAACTTAATCATATTGCCTTTTTCTGAAACATATCCCCTCGTCAAATCACTTCCAATTAGCGATACCATTTCCTTAACCATCTGAGGCTACCTGCTACCTAAGAGTTTTATGAACTTCCTTTCAGGACTGAACTGTAACCCATCTAGCCAAGAACTTCCATCGATCCCATCTAGAAAAAAGTCACTACACATCCCATGCTTCTTACACTCGTAGAAAATACACATCTCCAACCACGGTAGAAATCAACAAGAACTCTCTGAATTCCATTTGCACAAACTAAACTACTAGGACTGAGTCCTTCTAACTAGACCAAGCTACGCAAGCCATCAAGACCTACGAGCATCGCCGCGAAATACCTGTAGAACTCATTACCCCGAACACACCCAAGGAGCTAATCATATCTTTACCATACCGGTCCGGTCCACTACCAAGCTATACCATCCACCCCGGTTCCTTCTGATTTACCTTCAATTTGATACTACTTCTTGCTATAATACTTCAATTCCTCAACCCCGACTCACCACACGAGACTCAAACATAAAACCACACTGACTAAGGCTCATAAGCCACTGAATACTTTCTTAAATATTCCCAAAAGCACCACATTCCAAAATACTTTACTCTGAAGAACTTCCTACGTATCTAAATTCATTACCTTTACCTTCCTGATACTGATACATAGAATCCCATAATTAACATAGAAATACCACAAGTCTTGACATCTCCCAGATGAAAACTCAGTTCCTGACCACATATACAACTTCAATACCCAATTGTTACATGTAGAACCTTGAACATATTAGAACTATTCTCGAGAGTCACTCACTCTATTTAAACTACAATTAGTCTGATCAAAGGAACCAAACAATACGTGCCTCATTGGCACTCCGACACCGCAGATTGTAACCTCATCCTAATACAACCAAGTAACTTCCTGTCCTATGCACCGAGCATTCTTGCCAACCACAACTCAAGACATCCCGTGATTATCACACACTTATGAGGCATAATATAACCTTCGTCAAAATTTTCCTTTACTCGAGCCATCCTCGGTCTCAATCTCCGTAGGCCATAACTGATTCGCCCGAACGCCTCGAACTGGGACCAACATAGCACATAACCGTCCAATCAACTAATCAACAGCAGACTCCCCCACTTGGCTCGAAGCCATAGATTAAAACACACTCAATAGCTCATAACGCATACACTCGATTGCTGCCATAATACCCTAGTGAGGTTAAACTCGATCCTTCATAAGCTCGTGAAACACCGACCATCTGGTACCTTAAATCTTCTGCAAATCTCGCATTCATCCTCGCAATAATTAAGCCCACTCTCTTAAGCGACCCAAATTTAAGTTTCAACACATATACTTCACTTGTAAATAAGATCTTCTAATAGACAACATAAGGATCACACAATCTCAGAGCACTCCGCAGGAGATAACCCTCCTGCTTTGCCTCCAACTAACATTACTGTATACCTTCCACCGTCATAAACCGTACGTAGTCACTTAGTCTTCCTGAGTGTGAACTCATACCGTAACATGAAATCTACTTCACCCTCAACTGGGAAGCATGGAAAGATGTTTCATACACCATAACTCGGGCTATACCTCGAATCAAGATGGAATTCAAGCACCTAATAGTTCTTTTATCATTCAGCAGATCCTTCTCGCTGCTTCCAAACTTTATGGATACTTCTCGCAGTACTAACATACTCATCACATAGTTATTCAGCCATCACTTCTACTAATAGGGACAACACCGAACATATAAGTTCAAAACACTTGCTCACACAATCGGCACCTCGGTGCTCAAGCCATAGGCAAAGATCCGGCCTCAAGTCCTCCAGACTGGCCCAACATCAAACTTACAGAGATCACATCTTGCCCCTCGATCAGGGAATCACAAGCCATCAAGGCACATCTGATACTGAGCGCTCATGCGCGCATGCGAATGAGTGGAGGGAATTCAAAGAGTTACATTTCAAGCTGAATCAAAGGGCACAATAAGAATTCAAGAATGTGAAGTTTTCCTAAAGGTTTTGCATCCTCTCGAGGATAAATACAGACGTCTCCGTATAGATCTGCGAGACTCTACTAAACCTGCTCATGACTTGTGAGACCTATGTAACCTAAGCTCTGATACCAACTTGTCACAACCCAAACCCGGACTCGGTCGTGATGGCGCCTCTCGTGAGGACAAGGCCAACCAACTAACCCAATTCATCTTATTAAAGCAGTTACAATTCATAAGCAGTTTAAATATGATTTAATGATAATAATTAGCGGAAGTACAACCCGACATAGCCCAAATCGGGGTGTCAGAAGTCACGAGCATCTATTCGAGTATAATTACAACAAAAGGTCTGAAATATACAAAACAGGACTAATGAACAAAGAGGGAGAAAAGCGGCGCTGCGAACGTCGACAGCCACCTTGCTAAACTCTGGTAACTCTGCCTCCGATCAGTCAAACCCACTACCGTTGCATAAATACATGCATTTGCACACAAGGTACAGGGTGTAAAGTGAGTACTCTGACTTAGTGAGTAATAAAGGTAAATAGCAACTGAGCAGTAAGAAATCACGTAATGCAAATCAACACGCTGTATAGAAGCAGTGTAAAAACTTTTGAGAAAAAAACAATGAAGTTGTGAAATCTTTAGAAACATCTTAGCTCAGTTTAAACCTCTTTTGAAAATGACTTTTTCAACAGTTACGTAAATGAATGCAAAATAGTTGGTGCCGATAAGCACAGAAAATCCGCCCTTCGGGCACAAATACCATAGTATAACAGGTAAAATGACAAGTAAATATGAAAGTTGAACACATAAAGGTTCGCCCCTCGGGCAATATCTCAAAATAGTACCAGCCCCTTAGGCTCACTCTCAAAACAGTATCAGCCCCTCGGGCTCACTCTCAGAACAATATCAGCCACTCGGGCTCACTCTCAGATCAATATTAACCCATCGTGTTCACTCTCAGATCACAATGGGTACCCGTACTTACTGGAGATGTGCAGACTCCGGAGGGGCCCCTTACGGCCCAAGCACTATATCAAGCCACCTCGTGGCATCAACTCTCGGCTCTCGGCCTCACATCACTCAAGCCACCTCGTGGCGTATGTATATGTATCTCAGGCCCTCGGCCTCATATCAATCAGTGTATCCTCACATCTGCCTCTCGGCCGCACTCAGTCCGAAAATTATCACAAGCCCCTCGAGCATTGGTAAAACAGTAGTTCTCAGCCCAAAACATCATTTAGAAATATCATTTAAGTATCAAAATTGAGTAAAAGTGGCTGAGTTGTAAAATAGTGGAAAACAACAGGACTGAGGTCAAGTAATAAGTCAATACAGTGAGGAAGTAGTGATAAATCTCCGAAGGGTTCAAATAGTTGGCACGAAGCCCAAATATGGCAATCAGCCCAAATCATGATAATAACAAATAAGTTTCAGTCAAATACGCGATAAAATCATCAATCGGGATGGACCAAGTCACAATCCCCAATAGTAAATGACCCCGCGCTCATCATCAAGCGCGTGTCTCACCTCAATATAGCACTACGATGTGCAATCCAGGGTTTGTAACCCTCAGAACATCATTTACAATCATTATTCACCTCGAACCGGCGAAATCTCTAGCTCGCGACGCCTTTGCCCTCAAATTGGCCTCCACGCGCATCGAATCTATCCAAAATCAGGACGAATATATCACAATATGCTAAGGTAACGAAGCGCAAAAGAAAATAATCCATAACGGGCACAAATCCTGAAATTACCAAAACCCGAGCCCCAAGCCCACTTCTCGAAACTCAGAATTTTTCACATCATTAGATTTCTTATCTCCCCACAAATTCATACATATCAAAAGTTCTCAAACCCGACCCCAAATGGTCCTTCAAATACCAAATCAAAAGTCCAATTTCTCAAGCCCTAGTTCTTCAATTTTTGGCTTAGTTTTCATGATTTTCTAGGTGGAATTCACATAATAATCGAGTATTGAGTTCAAAAATCTTACCTCCAGGTGTTTCCCCTTGAATCCCTCTTCCATTAGCTCTCCCAAGCTCCAAAATTACTCAACAATGGAGGTTCTTAGTCTCAAAATCGCGGAATAGCCTTTTTAAAACATTCTGCCGAGCACTCAAAAACCTTCTTCGCGATCGCGGCACTAGCCACGCGATCGCGTAGCACAAATTTTAAATTCACCAAAAATACTCTATGTGAACGCGACAAGGGCCCTGAGAACGTGATGTTTCAGCCCTCCACACTTATGCGAACGCGTTCTCTTCTACGCGAACGCGATGCACAAAGACCTTCAGACCCTAAATTCCTCTACGCGATCGCGATTGCTCTCACGCGAACGCGATACACTACATCCCAGCCTTCCGCGAACGTGAAGCCCTTATCGCGAACGCGAAGGCTAAATTCCTGGCCTTCCCAAATCTTTCTATGTGATCACGATATAACCTACGCAATCGGAAATGGCAAATTTCTCTGCAACATGAACCTGCATTTTCTACATTCTCTTAAGGCTCAAAGTGGTCCGATTGACCACTCGAAACTCACCCGAGACCCTCGGGACCTCAACCAAACACGCCAACATATTCCATAACATTATTCAAACCTGTTCCAATCATCAAAACACCTCAAACAACATCAAATTATCCAAAACTCATCGAATTCAAGCCTAAATTTCCAAAAACTTCAGAAATACACTTCCGATCAAAAACTCGGCCGAACCACATCCGAATGACCTGAAATTTTGCACACACATACAAAATGACATAACGAAGCTACTGCAACTCTTGAAATTCCATTCCGACCTATATATCAAAATCTCACCTATCCACCAGAAAACGCCGAAATCTCACTTTCGCCAATTCAAGCCTAAACCTTCCACGGATTTTCAAAATGTATTCTGATCACGCCCCTAAGTCCCAAATCACCTAATGGAGCTATCCCAATCATAAAAACTTTGATCCGAGCTCATATACAAACAAGTCAAATCTTGGTCAAACCTTTCAAATTTCAAACTACAAGCTGAGAACTGTTCTACCAAATTCGTTACGATTTCCCTGAAAACCAAAACCAACGATCTACATCAATCATAACACATCACACGGGGCAAGTCATGCCCAAGAACTGGCGATCAAAGTGCAAAAACTCAAAACGATCGGTCGGGTTGTTACACTTTCCTATCTTAGTTACCCGCCCAGACTATCTTTCTTGTGTTTCTAAAGATCTTGAAAGTACTCATTTTCTTATTTTCAAGTACTTATTCTGAACCCCTATCAAAGCAGTAAAGAGAATAATAGTTAGTAGAAATCCAAGTTTGATGGTTTTATAAAATGTTTGGTGTAAAACCTTGTAGCACTTAATGGACCAACGACTTTAATTGGCACTCATATTTTATTCAAGCCATGAAATAATTATTTAGCTTTAGAAGATATAAATTATATATAGGAATTTGAATTTAAAGATAAAAAACATGTCGGATGAATTAGAATTGATAAGTTTTGTTATACATAATAGAAATGATAAAATCAAATATAGATTAGAAGAAGACTTCAGTCTAATCCAATCTTCTAGAAGTAGTTTTTTAAAATTAAAGCTAAACACTTTCACCGAAATTATGTATGATAACCAAATAGTAATTCATCTTTAACCCCCACTTTATTTTTTAATAAATAATAGAAATGGTTGATTGACACTATACGTAATATCTTAATTTTACCCTCCACTTTACCTTGAGCTAATTCATACCCTTGCTGCTAACAAATAGTTTTGTATTTTTCCTTGACTTTAATAGAGCTCCAATAAGAGTACTTTCAAATCATAGGTAGAAGCAGAAGGATAAATTTGAATTAAAGTATTGCTGCTGAAACCGATATTTAAAACATGTACACAAAAAGTAAATTGTCCTGCTTAGATGGAAAACTTAATCTACAAAGCAAATATATAGTTTTTAAGTCTTCCATCAGCTTCCTTCCCTCCTATAAAAAACAAACACCATCATTCCACATAAAATTTAGAAAGAAGATCTTTAAGATCCTATATAACAAAATCCTTAAAAAACTTAAATATGAAAAAAAATTAAAACATCTACTACAACTACTCAATAATCATCTAGCATATTGTTAAGTTGAAACTTTACCATTTATAGGAATAACTGTAAATCGGTAATACTGTAAAATTCAATTTACCTTTCAACATATTTTATGAGTATAAAATTGGAATAGTTTTCTCTAGTATGTTGTGCAGAAACAAACAAACAAGAAGAAATAGAGAAAAGAAGAAAAGAAGAAAGTGAAAAGAGAAGGAACTAATCCAACAAAAAAAAACAGAGACATAAAATTTTTTATTACTTCAACGATAAAATATTATTTATAATTCCATATTTGATACTTGATCTCATTCTTATGACCATGATCAAACAAAAGAAGAAGATAAGTAAAGAAATAAAAACCATAAGAAATGTACTGAACTAAAGATTCTTACTAGTACAAATCAATAATTTTACTTATTTTTTTGCTCCAAGTTCTTTTCTAACCACGACCTGCTATACAAACCACTCCCTGTCCTAAACACAAATGTAGCACATTCAGATTTTGGATTAAGCAACTAATCATTAACCAAGTTGCAATATAATATTTTTCGTGTGTTCACTTAGTAGTTTCTAAGTAACTTAGCCACTGGAACAGAACGAACATTTATACTTTCCAAAGTAATTGTTACAGTTACTATAAAGGTAAAATAAAAGCACAAATTATAAGCAATAGGGAATGAGAAGTTTATGCGAAAGAACAATTATGATGCAAAATTAAAAAATTAATATAATTATAGAAGTCTCAAGATGAAAAAGTGGGAAAAGAAAGCTTTCTATCTTTGAATCATCTTCACTGGTAAACTACTTCTCCTTTGTTGATTTTTTCTCTGCCTTGAGTACCACTGTAGTTGAAACTTGAGGAATTGAAAACATATGCGTTTGTTGAAACAGTAAGTGAAGACGGTACTTAAAGAAGATTGTAACTGTTACCTTGTATATCTCCTTATTATTAGAAGTTGTAATTGTAATTAAAGTGAAACGTGAAGGTTTTGGCTTGAAACAGTATTTAAAGAAGATTGTAACTGTTGCCTTGTCTATCTCCTTATTATTAGGAGTTGTAACTGTAATTAAATGAACTTTTAATATTTAGTAATAATTAATTAATTATTCTTAAATAAAAAAAATCTTTATTTCCAATTCTAATGATAAATAGAATAACTGCCCAACATGGGCGGCAATATCCTTTTGGTTGTGAATTCGTAGGTTGAATATTTATTTTTTGCTTATTTTCTAGTTTTAATTAATTTTAAACTCCAATTTTATTGGAGATGTGTCCAAAAGGATAACACTTGTTGAATTGTGATTATGTCACATGGCATCATTATATTCTTTTGCTTCTCCTTTTGTTTTTAACTAGTATTCGTACCTGCGCGTTGCGCAGAAAATATTAAATATAATTCTTATAAAAAAAATATTATTTGAAAAATACAGTAGACACGAAGATGCAATGGAATTATTTTATGAACATATAAATGCACTGGATATTCATACATTCAAGTCACAAAGGAACACATTTATCTTCTTGTTAAAAGTTAGTGAGGACAACATTCGTATGAAATGCAACCTTAGATGATTGGTAATTTTTTTATTGTAAGACATTAATATGATCAACCAAGCAACCCATTAATTAGTTCACTCCCACAATATCTAGCCTATGCCGGATGAGTAAATCGTAGTTACGATGGGTACTCCCACCAACTGAGTTTTCAATTGAGAGTACAACTTTGTATAATAACCACAATTCTGCCTGAGAAATGAGAAGTAATACTATTAAGGTGTGAGAAATTCTGAAACTTCTTAAGGAGCAAAATTACTTTGATTGAGAAACACAAATATCTTAAATGCAACCTCAAATTAGTCACATGGTACAGTTTCACAACCCGGATATCTACATGAAGAGAAGCTCAAATGAATTGCCTGATTTCTCGAATTCAAGCACGGTAACAACAAGAAGTGCAATATATTAGGCATCGGAGTTTGAGTATCAGTATTTATCAATTGTAGGCATCCATAACCATAAGAGATCTCATCAGTTGGATTTTTAACGAAAGTAAGCATTTGAACCAAATAGGAAATATTCCCCAAACAGGATCACACAAGTCTTGAATTATCCTATAATAACGTATGATGTCGCTGATGTAGCTCTGCATGAAAAAACTACAGTTTTTCTTAACTAAATGTAACAAATTCTACATGACAAAATAAGTAAATCTTGGAAGGTTCGCTAGAAAAATAGTGTCTCTCACCCAAATGCTAAAACTCCAAACCATTGCAAGAGAAAACCAAGTAAAGGTGAGCATCTGATATAGAACAATGAGCTTCGGCTGCTTCATGTTTAATCATTTCATGCTCATGGACATTTTTAGTCATGGACAGTGCAACTGAAACTATTTTGGTCTGCAATTGACCCAATACATAAGCCAACTCATACTTTAATATACCACTCTTTGAACCTAAATATTCAGTAATTATAGAAATATCTTGTTCTCCTCCATTATTCTGTAGTCCAAAAAGATAAGCATCTGAAGTCTTTTTATTCTATTATTGACCAACTACATAAGCAACCTCATGTTTTAATAGAGCAGTCTTTGAACCTACAGATTAAATAATCGCATAAATAGATTCTTCTCCTCCATTAATCTGTAATGCACAAAGAATAACATAGCATTCATATATACCATATTTTTAACTCAAAAGAACTTTTGTCATGTCCTTGATAGAGGAATAAGAATCAGGAGCAGTTGAATATACATACATAAAGAGTGACGACATCATTGCTCAAAAATCATCATAATTCTCTATATTCGTCAACTCAATGATTTAAATGAGACCTACTTCACATGTTTATTGGAACTATTTAGCTGGATTTGAAGCCAAACTTCTTTGTATAAGTGAAATATTATTTTATAACGTAATTACATCAGGCAGGGGATACCTTCGACATCAAATTTTCGGGTAAGGGATCTTCTTGACTCCAAGTCAAAGAATGGAATTGCAAGCCAAGGCATCAATGACTTATAAGTGTTAAATGCATCCAAGTCTTCATCAGAAAAAACAAAGACGATTTCAAAATCAGAATTGCTATGATCTTTAAGTTATTAGTGTGCATTGATTAACAGGTCTGTAAACTTTGTACATGATGGATACCAGTTAGCAGAAAAGTATAGGCAGATAAACTTGCTTTCAAGGTTGGAAACTTTCACTAGTGTCAAGATAACCGCTATCTACTTTCCCACATTTAATTAGTGGTCAAAAGAATGTGAAGTACACAGAAGAAAATTCTAATGCAGCAGCATAAATCATTGATTTGAGTTTAAGGTTTATCCATATATAGGCGCAGAATTAGCAGTAAATTATGTTTATCATACCTGAGGCTGGAGAGAAATGGGCCTTTGACATCAACACCAAATGGACAAATACAACACATAAATTATAGTTATTTAAGATCTATATTTGGGTGTGCTATGAGAACCAACAGTTTGCTTCATGTCTAACAATTAGATGCTTATTGACATCTTTAAGAATCTTGGATAGTGCATTTGTAGCGTTTTAGAATGTAATTGTCACGACCCAGTTCACCCTCCGTGAACCATCGTGATGGCACCTAGTCTCTACGACTAGGTAACCCTAAAATGCAGAAAAATAACCCAAACTTGTGAAAGAAAAGAAAACAATTTAAAACAGAAATAGAGAAAATGAAACAGCGTTTTAAAGGTGCCGCTCGACATACACAACATTTAACTTTTCAAAACCAATATATACTCCCAAAACCCGAAAACCCATGAATCACAAGCTACGAAACATAGTAAAATGCTCTAACTCCGAAATGTCTACATCAATAGTAAGGATAAAAGGTCTATCACTCCAAGATAGAATAGAGAAAGAGACTCCTCGGTTTGCGGACGCAGCAGATATACCTCGAAGTCCCGTGGAATCGCCTCGCCTCAAGAATGGTAGGCCTGAATAGAGGTACCTGGATCTGCACATGAAAAACATGCGCAAAAAGGGCATAAGTACAAAACAGCGGTACTCAGTAAGTGCCAAGCCTAACCTCGGTCGGGTAGTGATGAGGAAGGTCAGGGCCCTACTAAGATTAAATAAGTATAAAAATGACAGAATAGTTCAATTGAGAATCTACAGTAAGAATCTAATACAGGATAATGAGAAATTTAATAACTAAGACAAAGATAAAGACAAAACACAAGGAAATACTACTCATAACAAGGATGACAACCGGGGATCTCTCAATATCCTCAATATATATATCGGGGATCTCTTGGTATCCCGAGGATCTCTTGGTATCCTCAATGTATACGAGAGATATCTTGGTATCCCAAGGATCTCTTGGTACCCTTAATATATACTAGGGATCTCTTGGTATCCTCAATATACGTGCCAGGGATCTATTGGTATCCTGCACCTCAGTTTAATTCATAAATACGTCCAGGGGATCTCCCGGGATGCCATCCCGTAGTCCCAAAGTAAAACACACAGCAACAACACAAGAATACTCAATTAAGCTCAATTTCGTACCAAGTAAACATGTAATTCTAATCTAACATGCTTCACATAATTCAATTAAGAAAGCTTAAGCAAATAAGCAGTTAAGTCAATTAGACAAGCTTTTTCTAAGCTAACAGTAGGTTTAAATTGCAAGTAAAATGAGACAGAAAAAGGAACACAATTGAAATTAGTTAAAGAAAATCGGATTTTTTAACAATTAGCTCAAGTACGCACTTGTCACCTCACGTACAAGACATTTCAAATATCAAATATACCAAATCCTAAGGGGAAGGTCCCCCCACAAGGTTAGGCAAGCCACTTACCTCGAACCAGCTCAAATCAATCCGAAACCACGCTCTTGCCACGAGTACTCGGCTCCAAATGGCCCGAATCTATTTAATTCAATTTCATAATGTAAATAACTCTTCAAGTAACTGATTCTACAATTAAATTCTAAGCTAATACGCGAAATTATGTAAAATGACCAAATCGCCCCTCGGGCTCATGTCTTGGAATCGAGTAAAATTTATATTTTCAGAATCCTCACACTCTCACGAGTTCATGCATACCAAGATTACCAAAATCGGACCTTAAATAATCCCACAAATCATCACTCAAAGGTCTCCAATTAGTCAAACCCTAACCCCCCAATTACCACTGATTTTCCTTAATCTTTCATGCTTAAATTGATAAAAATCATTCCAATAATGAGTTTAGGGACCAAAGACCTTACCCCAATGAACTCCTCTGAAAATCCCTCTTGAAAAGTGCTTCCCAAGCTTCTTCTCGTTTGAAAAAGATGAAAAATGGCTAAATTTTGCGAAGACAAGAATTTATATGTTCTGCCCAGTGATTCTCGCATCTGCGGCCCTAGGGCCGCACCTGTGGTCCCGCTTCTATGAAACTCGGTCGCATCTGCAACATTTCATCAGAGGAGGACTTCCCGCACCTGCGACTACATTACCGCAGATGCGGTGCCGCTTCTACGGTTACCTGACCGCATCTGTGGTCGACTCCCTTTTGCCTCAAACCGCTTTTGCGACCGCTGAGCCACTTCTATGGCGCTGCACCTATGGGACCCAAATCGCAGGTGCGGTTATGACAGAACCAGCAGCTGAAGCTGCAACTCTAACTCCAAAATCCTTCCATCAACCATCCGAAATCATCCCGAGGCCCCCGGGACCTCAACCAACGGCACCAACAAGTCTCAAACCACTACCCAAACTTGTACCAATCCTTAAAACACCTAAAACAACATCGAAACCTTGAATTAACCATGGATTTAAGCCTATGAACTCTAAATTTCACAAAATACGCTTTCGATCAAAAAGTCTATCAAACCTCGTCCGAATGACCTAAAATTTTGCACACACATGTCACATTCAACACTACGGAACTACTCCAACTTCTGTAATTCCATTCCAACCCTCGGATCAAAATCTCACTATCGAACTAGAAACTTTAAAAATTCGACCTTCGGTATTTCAAGCATAAATTAGCTACGAACCTCCAAAACACAATCTGATCATGCCCCTAAGCCCGAAATCACCCAACGGAGCTAACGGAACCATCAGATTTTCATTTTGAGGCCATCTTCACACTATTCCGACTACTGCCAACTTTCTAACACTTAAGCTCTCATTTAGGGACTAAGTATCCCAAAACTCTCCGAAACTCAAAACCGAACATCCCGGCAAATCAAAATAGTAGAAATAAACTCGGGAAAAATAGCTAATAGGGTATCGGGGCATTAATTCTTAAGACGACCGGCCGGGTCGTCACATCCTCCTACACTTAAACATTCGTTCATCCTCGAACGAGCATAGAGACATACCTGAAGTAGTGAAATAATGAGAGTAACGGCTGCGCATATCCTGCTCAGTGATGAGTGGTGATCTTACCACTCAATCTAGTGTCTTTCCTTAGCTTTTATGTCCTTTAACTAGAATATGAGGTCGTTTATGGTGTGTGTTGTTAGATTTTCAGGTAAATGATGCTACGAAGTGATTTGAATTGAATTGAATTGGAAGTGAGAAAAAGAGGGTGAAAATAATGCAAAAACTCCCGTGTGATTCCGTATCTACGGAAGGATGGTCGCAGAAGCGACCCCGCTTCTGCTTGATAAGAACCGCTTCTGCGGTAGAGTTTGGGCTTGGAAGAAATCGCATCTGCGAGTCACTTTCCGCTTCTGCGGTAGCGCATCTGCGCTTTTGAGGTCCGCATCTACAGTGGCAAGCATATTTCAACTTTCCGCTTTTGCGATATGGTATCCGCATTTGTGGAACCGCATCTGCGAGTATTCATCCACAGATGCAGTCAACGGGCATCAGACCTGGGCAAATTAGGCATTTCATATTTTCTCAACCCCAAACCATTTTTATACTCGTCCAAGCAGATATTTTGGATATCTTTGGCTTATTTTCAGTTCTTAGGGCTAGAGAGAACAAGTCTTGAAGCTAGGGCTTTGCACACACACTTGGGTTTTGAAGATTTGAAGCTTGTGGTTAATATTGTCTTACCCATTTATGTTTATTTCTCCATTTTCTTGCTTTGTATTGTATATCTAAGTGTGTAGTAATTTATTAAACACTTGAATCTTGTTTATGAAAATATTCATGTTTAAAGTGTGGATTAAATACCTTGTTGTACTTATGTATTGAATAATTTTTATGCTTTTATGACGTGAGTTATTGTTACTTTAATTATTCTTGTTCTTTAATATTTCCAAAGGGATTAGCTAGCCCTAGGACTTGCCCATTAACTCCGAATTAATTTTGAAAAAGATAATTTGGGGTTGGGATAGATTAATTAACAAGAACTAACCCTCATTTTATAGATTCTACCTAGGGATAGGATTGAACTACTTGTAGCCATTCCGGGTGTGCTTAATCTCTTAATTGTTGTAGGGATAATTCAATTAGGAAGTCTTGTTAGTCTTCGGAAGAAGCTAATTAAGAATTGTTATTCGTGGCTAATTAACATAAACTCGCTCATATTTGTAAAATCATGAAATACATTGGATGGTTACTTGAGTGTAATTCCCGATGCATCTATACTTGTAGCCATTGATCATTTTACTTGCTTTCTAGGTTAGTTTACTGTGACGACCCGACCAGTCGTCTCATGAGTTACCGCTTTGTTTCCCTCATTTCTGCTTCTTTATGCTTTGTTATCCGTATTTTATGTGATTGGGTTTATTAGTTTGGGTTCGGAGAGGATTTGGTAAGAAATGAGACACTTAGTCTTTTTTAAGAGGGTTTAAGTTGGAAAAGTCAACCAGATGTTGACTTATATGTTATAGGGCTCGGATGTGAGTTCCAATGGTTTGGTTAGCTTCGGGAGGTGATTTATGACTTAGGAGTATGATCAGAATGGGTTTTGTAGGTGTAGAGAAGATTTAGGATTGAATTGGCGAAGTTGAGATTTTGGCGATTTCTGGTTGGTAGGCGAGATTTTGATATAGGGGCCGGAATAGAATTCCGAGAGTTGCAGTAGCTTCGTTGTATCATTTGGGATGTGTGTGTACACTTTTAGGTCATTCGAATGTGGTTTGGTTGGATTTTTGATCAAAAACGTATTTCAGAAGATTTTAGAAACTTAGGCTTGGATTCGATGTGATTTGGTACATTTGATGTTGTTTGGTACATTTGATGTGATTCGGATGTAGTTTGGGTAAGGTATTGGGTTATGTTTGTGCTTTTGGTTGAGGTCCCGGGGGCCTCGGGGTGATTTCGGATGGCTAACGGGAAGATTTGAGACTTGAGAGATTGTAGATTCTTGCTGCTTCTGGTGTTTTCGCACCTGCGGTTTGGGGACCGCAGGTGTAGTGTCGCAGGTGCGTTGAGTGTGTCGTAGAATCGAAAAGGCTAAGGGAGGCCTGGAACCACAGATGCGGAATGGGGCCGCACTTGCGGAGCCGCAGATGCAGCGATTGGACCACAGATGCGGTTAGGCTGGATTTAATAAATTTCCTGAGAGGCCTAGTTGGGATATTTTACTGATTACTCTTATTTTGATTTAAGCCTCTGTTGGAAATACTGTTAAGTATATGATTTCAAGATTTAAACTGAAAGTGTTGATTTCATGACGAAACTAGTTTTCAAACTGTAAAGTTGAGCTATTATTATGTTGTTACTTCAGTTATATGTTTTTAATTGATCGTCACTACTTTCAGTCTTTATTTACTTTAGTTACTTACTGAGTTGGCGTACTCACGTTACTCCCTTCCCCTTGTGTGCAGATTCAGGTGCCCGAGGGGCCGAGTGAGAGCTTTCAGCTGTTTCCAGTACTTGCCGGGGATTTCGAGGTAGTTGCACGGCGTCCGCAGCCTTGACTTCTCCTTTCTATCTTATTATCTTTCCGCATTTCTAGACTATCTATGTAGTAGGTTGTTCAGACTTGTATTAGAGGTTCTAGACTCGTGACACCAGATTGTTGGGGTTGTGTAGTATTTGCTATGTTGACTTTCCGCATTTGTCTGTCATTCTTACACTTATAATGAATCCCGCATTTTAAAACTTATGTTAGAAAAGTGGCTTAAAGTTAGGTTTATCGGCTTGCCTAGTACTGTGATAGGCACCATCACGACCGGTATTTGGGGTCGTGACAAGTTGGTATCAGAGCCTAGGTTACATAGGTCTCGCGAGTCATGAGCCGGTTTAGTAGAGTCTCGCGGATCGGTACGGAGACGTTTGTATTTATCCTCGAGAGGCTGAAGAACCTTTAGGAAAAACTTCATATTCTTGAAACTCCTGTCGTGCGAACTTGTTGATCCGAGTCCTAAACTTCTGTTATTCTATTCTCTCACAGATGGTGAGGACACGAGCTATCAGACGGGGTGGAGGACCACCAGTGCCACCAGCTGAGGCCACCAGATGTCAAGGTCACGGTTGAGGCTGTGGTAGGGGCATAACAGCTAGAGCAGCACCGGAAGACCCACAAGCTACCCTAGTTCCCGATCAGGTCCCAGTTGTGGACGCTGTAGCAGCACCAGTGTAGGCACCAGCTGTGCCTATCGTGATTCCAGGCCTTCAGGAGGCCTTATCTCAGATATTATCAGTATGTACTAGTTTGGATCAGGCGGTCTCGGTTACTACGGCCGCAGCTACTTTTCAGGTAGGGGGAGGCACCCAGACTCCCGTTGCTCTCATACCTGAGCAGGTTGTACAGGGACTCCAGACACCAGGGGCACCACCAGCCCAGTCGGTTGCACTAGCTGATGAGCAACGTCGACTTGAGAGGTTTGGTGGGCTCTAGCCTCCGTCATTCAGTGGTGAAGAGGGCGATGATGCCCAAGGTTTCCTAGATAAGTGCCAGCAGATGCTACAGACAGTAGGGATTCTTGAGACTAGTGGTGTGGCATTTACTACCTTTCAGTTTTCTGGGGCTGCCTTCACTTGGTAGGAGGCATATGAGAGGCGTAAGACTGTTGGTGCAGCGCCTCTTACTTGGCAGAAATTCTCTGTTCTCTTCCTGGAGAAGTATGTACCTCAGTTGCGCCGAGAGGAGCTGCGCAGACAGTTTGAGCAGCTGCGTCAGGGGTAGATTTCAGTGACGTACTATGAGATGCGGTTCTCTGAGTTAGCCCGACATGAAGTTTGGATGGTTCCTACGGATCGAGAGAGGATTAGGAGATTTGTTGATGACCTCACATATCAGCTTCAGATCCTTATGACTAAAGAGAGGGTGACAGGTGCTACCTTCAAGGAGGTGGTTGACATCGCCTGTGATATTGAGTCGGTTCGCCAGCAGGAGCGAGGGGAGAGGGAGGTCAAGAGGCCTCGGGGATCTGGTCGCTTCAGTAGTACTCCTTCTAGGGGTCAGTTCCAGCAGGGCAGAGGCCGTTCTTTCAGGCATGCACATTCAGCTCTCCCAAGTTATCGTGGAGCATCTTCGGGTCATGGTTATCATGGGTCTCAGCAGGTCCAGTCATCACTTAGTGCCCTTACAGCTCAGAGCTCGTCTCGTGCTCCATCCGTCCAGGGTTCTTCCATGCCAGGTCCTTCTACTGGTCCTTCCGGTACCAGGGGTTCCCTTCAGTTCCCATCTCCAGCACTAGGGAGTTGCTACGAGTGTGAAGAGTTCGGGCATATGAGGAGATAATGTCCTCGTCTTCAGAATAGACAGTCTCAGTAGAGGGGTCGGCCCTCGACTTCTGCTCCAGTTAGTTCACCACCCACCCAGCTAGCTAGGGGTAGAGGTTAGGTATCCAAGGGTCTCCCTAGAGGGGGTGGTTGATCGGGGGGCGGTCAGGCCCGTTTCTATGCTATCCCAGGCAGACCAGATGCTATTGCTTCAGATGGTGTCATTACAGGTATTATTTCAGTCTGCCACAGAGATGCCTCTGTATTATTTGATCCCGGTTCCACCTTTTCTTATGTGTCCTCGTATTTTGCTCATTATTTGGGTACGCCCTGAGAGTTTCTTGCTTTACCTGTTCACGTATCTACCCCTGTGGGCAATACTGTTGTTGTAGACTATGTGTACCGGTCATGTGTGGTGACAATTGAGGGTCTGGAGACCCGAGTGGATCTGTTATTATTGAGTATGGTGGACTTCGATGTCATTCTGGGCATGGATTAGCTATCTCTGTGTCGTGCTATTCTGGACTATCATGCTAAGATAGTCACGTTGGCTATGCCAGGTGTGCCACGGATCGAGTGGCGAGGTGTGACTGATTATGTTCCTAGTAGAGTGATCTCTTTCCTGAAGGCCCATCGTATGGTTAGGAAGGGTTGTCTTTCATATCTAGCATTTGTGAGGGATGTCGGAGCTGAGACTCCCAGTATTGATTCTGTCCCGGTTGTGAGGGATTTTCTCGATGTGTTTCCTGCAGACCTGCCGGGCATGCCACCAGACAGGGATATTGATTTTGGTATTGACCTGGTGCCGGACACTCAGCCTATTTCTATTCCGCCATATCGTATGGCACCATCGGAGTTGAAAGAGCTAAAAGAGCAGCTTTAGGAACTTCTTGATAAGGGGTTCATTCGGCCTAGTGTGTCACATTGGGGTGCGCTGGTCCTATTTGTGAAGAAGAAGGATGGCACAATGTGGATGTGCATTGATTATAGGCAGTTGGACAAAGTAACAATTAAGAACAAGTATCCTTTGACTCGCATTGTTCATTTATTCGACCAGCTTTAGGGAGCGAGAGTGTTCTCCAAGATTGATCTCCGTTTGCGTTACCAACAGTTGAAGATTAGGGATTTGGATATTCTCAAGACTGCCTTCAGGACCAGATATGGTCATTATGAGTTCCTTGTTATGTCTTTTGGGCTAACCAATGCCCCAACAACGTTCATGCTTCTGATGAACAGTGTATTTCGGCCTTATCTTGATTCGTTCGTGATTGTCTTCATTGATGATATTCTGGTATACTCGCGTAGTCAAGAGGAGCACGCGGAGCATTTGAGAGTTGTGTTGCAGAGATTGAGGGAGGAGAAGCTTTATGCAAAGTTCTCCAAATGTGAGTTCTGGCTTAGTTCAGTGGCTTTCTTGGGGCACGTGGTGTCCAACGAGGGTATTAAGGTTGATCCGAAGAAGATAAAGGCGATTCAGAGTTGTCCCAGACCGTCCTCAGCCTTAGAGATTCGTAGTTTCCTTGGTTTGGTGGGTTATTATCGCTGGTTTGTTCAAGGATTCTCATCTATTGCATCGCCCTTGACCAAGTTGACTCAGAAGGATGCTTCATTTGTATGGTCGGACGAGTGTGAGGAGAGCTTTCAGAAGCTCAAGATTACATCTCCAGTGTTGGTTTTGCCATCAGCTTCAGGTTCATACACCGTGTATTGTGATGCTTCGAGAGTTGGGATTGGTTGTATTTTGATGCAGGAGGGTAGAGTTATTGCTTATGCTTCTCGTCAGTTGAAGCCGCATGAGAAGAACTACCCCGTTCATGATTTAGAGTTGGCTGCCATAGTTCACGTATTAAAGATTTGGAGGCATTACTTGTATGGCGTATCTTGTGAGGTATTCACTGATCATCGCAGTCTTCAGCATCTGTTCAAGCAAAAGGATCTTAATTTGAGGCAGCAGAGGTGGTTGGAGTTGCTTAAGGATTATGATATCACTATATTGTACCATCCTAGAAAGGCCAATATGGTGGCCGATGCTTTGAGCCGAAAGGCAGTGAGTATGGGGAGTTTGGCATATATTCCAGTTGGGGAGAGACCCCTTGCAGCTAATGTTTAGGTCTTGGCTAATCGGTTTGTGAGATTAGATGTTTTGGAGCCCAGTCGGGTGTTGGCTTGCGTGGTTTCTCGGTCTTCCTTATATGATCGCATCAGAGAATGCCAGTATGATGATCCGCATCTGCTTGTCCTTAAGGACAAAGTTCAGCACGATGATGCTAGAGATGTTGCCTTTGGTGATGATGGTGTGTTGAGGATGCAGGGCCGAATATGTGTGGCCAATGTGGATGGGCTTCGGGAGTTGATTCTGGAGGAGGCCCATAGCTCGCAGTATTCTATTTATTTGGGTGCTGCGAAGATGTATCAGGATTTGAGACAGTACCATTGGTGACGGAGAATGAAGAAAGACATTGTGGGATTCGTGGCTCGGTTTCTAAATTGTCAACAGGTGAAATATGAGCATCAGAGACCGGGTGACTTACTTCAGCAGATAGATATTCTCGAGTGGAAATGGGAGAGGGTCACTATGGATTTTGTGGTTGGACTTCCTCCGACTTTGAAGAAGTTCGATGCTATTTGGGTGATTGTGGATCGGCTGACCAAGTCCGTACACTTCATTCCGATGTGTACTACCTATTCTTCAGAGCGGCTGGCAAAGATCTATATCCGAGAGATTGTTCGGTTGTATGGTGTTCCAGTTTCCATCATCTTAGATAAAGGTACTCAGTTCACTTTGCAGTTTTGAAGAGCTGTGCAAGGAGAGTTGGGTACTCTGGTGGAGTAGAGCACAACGTTTCACCCTCAGATGGACGGGTAGTCCGAGCGTACTATCTAGATATTGGAGGACATGTTACGTGCTTGCGTCATTGATTTCGGAGGGTCTTGGGATGAGTTTCTACCGCTTGCAGAATTTGCTTATAATAATAGCTACCAGTCAAGTATCCAGATGGCTCCGTATGAGGCTTTGTATGGGAGACGGTGTAGATCTCTGGTTGGTTGGTTCGATCCCGGTGAGGATAGACTATTGGGGACAGACTTGGTGCATGATGCTCTAGACAAGGTAAAAGTGATTCAGGAGAGGCTTCGTATAGCACGGTTGAGACATAAGAGTTATGCAGACAGGAAGGTTCGAGATGTGTCCTATATGGTTGGTGAGAAGGTTTTGCTGAAGGTTTCTCCCATGAAGGGTGTTATGAGATTCGGGAAGAAAGGAAAGTTGAGTCCTCGGTTCATTGGGCCTTTTGAGGTGCTTCGGAGGATTGGGGAGGTGGCTTATATGCTTGCTTTGCCACCCAGCTTGTCGAGTGTGTATCCGGTATTTCTTGTTTCTATGCTCTGGAAGTATGTTGGGGATCCATCTCATGTTTTGGATTTCATCACGGTTTAGTTGGATGATGATTTGACCTATGATGTGGAACCCGTGGCAATTTTGGTCATCAGGTTCGAAAGTTGAGATCAAAGGATATAGCTTCAGTAAAAGTGCAGTGGAGAGGTCGGCCCGTGGAGGAGGCTACCTAGGAGACCGAGCGGGAGATACGGAGCAGATATCCCCACCTATTTGAGGCTTCAGGTATGTTTCTTGACTCGTTCGAGGACGAACATTTGTTTAAGTTGGGGAGGATGTGACGACCTGGCCAGTTGTCTCATGAGTTACCGCTCTGTTTCCCCCATTTTTGCTTCTTTATGCTTTGTTATTCGTGTTTTATGCGATTGGGTTGATTAGTTTGGGTTCGGAGAGGATTTGGTAAGAAATGAGACACTTAGTCTCTTTTAAGAGGGTTTAAGTTGGAAAAGTCAACCGAATATTGACTTATGTGTTAGAGGGCTAGAATGCGAGTTTCAATGGTTCGGTTAGCTTTGGGAGGTGATTTATGACTTAGAAGTGTGATCGGAATGGGTTTTGGAGGTATAGAGAAGATTTAGGCTTGAATTGACGAAGTTGAGATTTTAACGATTTCCGGTTGGTATGCGAGATTTTGATATAGGGGTTGAAATGGAATTTCGAGAGTTTTAGTAGCTTCATTGTGTCATTTGGGATATGTGTATAAAATTTTAGGTCATTCGGACGTGGTTTGGTTGGGTTTTTGATCAAAAGCGTATTTCGGAAGATTTTAGAAACTTAGGCTTGGATTCGATGTGATTTGGTACATTTGATGTTGTTTGAGGGGTTTTGATGATTGGAACAAGTTTGGGTAAGGTATTGGGTTATGTTTGTGCTTTTGGTTGAGGTCTCGGAGGCCTCGGGGTGATTTCGGATGGCTAACGGGATGTTTTGAGACTTGAGAGATTGCAGATTCTTGCTGCTTCTGGTGTTTTCGCACCTGCGGTTTGGGGACCGCAGGTGCGGTGTTGCAGGTGCATTGAGTGTGTCGCAGAAGCGGAAAGGCTGAGGGAGGCCTGGAACCGCAAATACGGAATGGGGCCGCACCTGCAGAGCCGCAGATGCGGTTAGGCTGGATTTAATGAATTTCCACAGAAGCGGAGGTTGGACCGCAAATGCGGTACCGCAGAAGCGGTTTGCGAGTCACAGATGCGACAACGTCTGGGTAGAATGTATATAAGCTTGCCTTTGCGATTTTTGAAGATTTTCATCATTTTTAACTTCGGATTGAGAGCTTTTGGGCGATTTTGAAGGGAGATTTCAAGGGAACTTCGTTAAGGTAAGGATTTTGGACTTAAAACACACTTTTATGGTAATATTTCATGGATTAAGACTGAAATTTAAAGAATTAAAGGGCTAAAAATGGAAGTTTAGGGCTTGAGTTTAAGAGGACTTTGAATGGGGATTTGAGGGGTGTTTTGGACCCCGATTCTTGTGTTCTTGATATGTATGACCTCGTGGAGAGACGAGGAATCTAATGATTTCTGAGTTTCGAGAAGTGGGCCCGGGACTCGGTTTTGCTAATTTCGGAATTTTTGATATTTTTCGATTATTTTTGATTGGGCTTTGTTCCCTTAGCATATTGTGACATATTCGTTCTTGTTTTGGATAGATTCGATGCGAGTGGAGGCCGATTCGAGGGGCAAAGGCATCGCGGAGTAGTATTTCACCGGTTTGAGGTAAGTAACCATTGTAAATCTGGAACTGAGGGTACAAACCCCGGTATTTGACTTGTATTGACTAATGTGGTGATGCACATGCTAGGTGACGAGCGTGTGGGCGTGCACCGGTAGGTATTGTGACTTGGTCCGTCCCGTAGCGACAATTAAGCCGCGTATTTGATTTGGAATTCTTATATTACTCCGTATTCCATTCATTTATACTATAGTATGGGCTGTGAACCATGTTTGGGGCCTTGTGCCAATATGTAGAAACCCTTAGGGGCCTTTTTACTGTTTTTACTCACTTTACTTGTTAAAAGCATATCCTTAGTCATGTTTTAGCCGTTTAAATGTTTAAACACTGATTTTATCACTCTACTCCCATTGTGAGGACTGTTTGGGCTGAGTTCCCTAATTTCTGTTGTTGTGCCCGAGAGGTTGTGAGGTTATGACTAAGAGAGGGTGAGAACCTAATTGTGAAGATATTTACATAAATGTGAGTTATGGATCCGGCTGCACGCCGCATCAATACTCATATGGATCGGGCTGCACGCCGCAGATGCAGTCGAGAAGCCGCAAATGCGGAACCGCACCTGCGGCGGCTGAATCGCAAAAGCGGAAGGGAGGGCCTGGTGAGATGTCCGCAGAAGCGGTAGAAGTGCCACACCTGCGGAACCGCAGAAGCGGTCAAGGGTCCGCGGGACCGGAAGTCGCTGGGCAAAATGTTTTAAAAGGCGGGGTTGAGTTCATTTCACCCATTTTTCTCTACATTGGGGCGATTTTGGAGAGTTTCAAGAGGGGATTTTCATCATCAACATTAAGGTAAGCTATCCCCACCTATTTTGAGTTAAATACAATGATTTTGTATGGATTTTAGTATGGAAATTTGTAGAAAACTTGGGGTTTGAGGGAAAACCTAGAAAAAATTAGTATTCTTGGATTTTGACCACGATTTTGGCTATGGAATTAAGAGAAGATCATATATTTGAGTTCGTGAGTTCATGGGTAAACCTTATCTTTGAAAATTTTCTGAATCCAGGCACGTGGGCCCGAGGGTAATTTTGTCAACTTTTCGATCAGGGCTAGGAATTGTTATAAATTGGATCATTAAGGGTAATTGAGTATATATTAATGGATTGGTAGTATTATTGGCTAGCTTTGAGCCTTGTTCATCAGTTCGAGTCTTCAGAAGAGCGTGGAATGCCGGTTATGGAACTTCGGAGCGAGGTGAGGCTCCTTTCTAACCTTTTAAGAGGGAGTTGTCCCCATAGGTGAGTTAATTGGTTATATGATCCTATTTGTGGGGGCTACGTATGCACGAGGTGACGAGAGTCCGTGCGTAGCTACTATTATGCTATTGTCCGGGTAGTCTACGACCCAAAAGGCATGCTATACTTAGATTATTTGTAAACTTATTGACATTTGAATTGCTTAAAACATACCGAACTAGTAAATGAATTTCTAAAAAGATTAAACTTCATTTTCTAAAATCTTTAAAGGAGAATTGGACTTTCTTTGGATAATTGTTCCTTGTTGACTACATGATCGATTGTCTGTGTGTGTTTAATTTCGGAACGGGCTGAACGCCTCGGTAGATTAAATAGATGCATCTATGGTTCGCGTTGTTTGACCCTCGGCAGTGCACAGTTTATTTTCTGTTGGATCGGGTCGTATGTCCTCGGCATGATATGCGCATGCTTGTATTGATTACCTTGAAATTTATTGAAGTTGATATTGCCTTTCATGGCCCGATATAATCTAATAAAGATAATGAATAGTAAATCTTGGAAATTTCCTTATTATTTGAGAAAGTGTTACCTGCTTTCCGGCTTTATGAGTTACAATTGCTAGATAAATCCATGATTTCCTCACATCTTCATCATATTATTATCTGACCACTAGCAAGTGTCGAAGTCGACCGCTCGTCTCTACTTCTTCGAGATTAGGCGGGATACTTGATGAGTACACGTTGTTTTCGTACTCATACTACACTTGCTGTGTATTTTTGTTGCACAGGTTTATGTGTGGCTAGTGGCTTAGTGGCATAGCAGCATGGTTGATACAAAGACTTAGGTGAGTTGCATTTATCGAGACGACTGCAGCCAACAGAGTCTCCTTCAAAGTATTGTACTGTATTTTCATTTTCGTCCACTTTGTATTCCGGACAATTACTATATTTTTTTCATTTCTTAGAAATTTTCTCATGCACTTGTGACACCGGGTTCTGGCATAATTTTGGATTACTCAATATTAAATTTGTTAGAGACTCCATGGTTATTTCCGTAAATCCATTCTTTATTATTTAAATGCATAAGGAAAATGATTTCAACAAACACTAAAATTGGAATTTAATTAAGTATTTTTAGTTGGCTTTCCTGATAGCGGTGTCCGGCGCCACCACGACCTTTAGCGAATCTTGGGTCGTGACAACATGGTATTAGAGCACTAGGTTCCCTTAGGTCTCACAAGTCATGGGAAAGTCTAGTAGTGTCTCATGGATCGATAGTCGTCTGTACTTATCTTCGGGAGGCTACAGGGCTGTTAGGAGTACTTCCCTTCTTGATTCCTCATTGTGCGATTTGATTCCTTGAGGCTTATGCCTTTGTTTCTTTCCTACTCAATCTTACGCGACGCAAATCACTTAGTATAAATCGAGAATTGAAGAATTGTAATGGTACTTCGAATGTGGTGCGGGGTGTTTCTCCCTGTGGGGCTGTTTGGGTTATTATCGTCACATTGTGGAAGGATATTCTGTTGTTTCAGCTCAGTAGCGGTACTTCTGAGAGCTCTGAAGCTAGGCACAAGTTATCATGATGCTTATGAACGATTGTCCCACAGTATTGATATGATGGTAGGATGATTGCCTACATGTCGAGGCAGTGAATGACTTGAAGAGAGGTTTACTCAGTGCATGATCTAGAGATTCAGTATTTTATTCCCGACAGGGGAAAGGCAATCGAGTTGAGAATGTCCAAGTTTGGGTTGATGGGGTGACGATGCTTGGTATTTGCGAGCCTGATGGAGTTTTCTTCTATGATGAGGTGTCGTTGTCTTTATTGAATGTACTAAGTTCGCCGGTGTCATGACCTTCTACAATTCGCCTTTGGAGCAGGATATTGAGAGTCAGATTGAAAAAAAGCGACGGTCTGAGATTGTAGGGTGCGATGGTTTAGGATTGCATCGGTGTTTCTAATGTCGACGACTCGAGAAAGATGATCTCCAGGAAGGTTTAAAGTGAGTAGAGAATTGTGAGTTCAAGTGCTTAAGGCAACAACTGAGCAGCTAGGGATGAGGAAGAACATGTGGGAAGTGTCAAACGGTGGTTAAAATTTCTAGAAGGCCAGGTATAAGAAGCAAGGTCGAGTAGTCGATTAAAGGGGTGAGATCCGCCAAAGTAGGAGAGTGGCGGAGTTGCATATGGGCTTGGTGGTAGGATGGCTACGCACCTTAAGGAGAGTTTGGAACGACTTGGGAATTTCAGTGATCGATGATTGGGGTCTACGGATATGGTTTGATGTATAGGCTATAATGCAACAGGAGATTCGATATAACAAAAATGAGCTGCTTGAAGTGAAGAAGAATGCCGCATAACCTTGAGTTGGAAGGATGTTGCCGCACATTTAATTGATGTCCGTGAGGGATGAATTGACTTGTGCAACTAGAGAGTGAGCTCGGACTCAGGATGCGTTATTGATGTCATAGTGATTGTATTCCATGCAGCAGCATTGGAAGATGTCGGGAAGTGATATCCACATGTGGGTTATTCCCTGTGAGCAGGTTAGTGGTCGCGTGGTTGGCGAAGTTTCTGCAAAGAATTCTATGGGTTATTCAGCAAAGAGATCGATCGTGCGAATGTGGTTGATGATTTAGAGCATAAAAGAGGGTTTTACAGATAGATTCCGAGAATTTTGGTGGTTGATTGCGCAAGGTTATGTCAATAAGAGATTAAGGATCCTAGTGAACTCCATAGTTGTGTAATAGCAGCTTCAAGCTAAGTGGGAGAGTCCCACCGCCTACGATTGGGTTGCATGGTTAACTACTTGCGAGGTTTCAAGTTATTGGCATAATGATGGGTTATATTCAGACATAAGTGGCAATTTGAGCAAAGGAATTGTTAAAGGTGTGCTATGGTTGACCTTATTGGCTCAGGTTTAGACTTGGGGAAGGATTCAGGATTTATGCCCTGTATAGATGCGAGTTTCAAGGGAAGTGATTCTGCCGGTGTTTCGTCAAGAGGGTATTCATATTCTAGAAGATTCATGAAGTTGATTATATTCGGGGCCAAGTCAGAGCGGGTGGCTCTTAACAATGGTCCTAATGGATTCAAAGGGGTAAAGTGTGGTACCTAATGATCTCGAGCCTATGGGTACGGTTGAGAGTCAAGCTTTTGTAGCAGCTTATGAGAAGAGGCCCAGAATGTTCTAGGATGTTTTGACTTGCAGTGTAGCATTTGGGAGGAAAATGAGAAAGACTTCGGATTCGTAGAAGGATTAGCAGAATAGGCATATCAGTTGAGCATGTGAATGTGCGCACAAGGCAGGTATGAAATGGTTCGTGGGATTTGGGACAACATGGTCTCGTGATTCAAGGTCACTCGGGATGAGTGAGGATGGAGTATGTTATGTATTGAATGGAGTTATCATTATTTCTAAGGCAATCAGGATAGATGGGAAGAAGATAGATTGGTTAGCTATAGTTGAGTTGGCATATTAGTGGTAGCGATCAGTTCCTTCAGCGTGATCAAGTTATGCATGTGATTAGTGGCGGTACGTGTGAGGCTTGTAGGCCACCGTAATTGATGTTATTCAGGAGTATTCTACTGTTATGGCCTGTTATGTATAGGCGGATCCCGGAAGGGCTATGGTGGCTTAGACCACTACTTAGAAATTTACATGTTCTACGGTTATGAGAACTCACCTATGTGTTGCTGTGGTTCTCATAAATTGAGTTAAGTGAAAAGTTTTATATGATGAAGTGTTAATATATTAGTGGTTCCGGAGTTATGATAAAGATCGTGTTCTATCGTATATTGGCATGTTGGGGTGCAGTGAGTAGTATGGAATTTGAAGTGAGGATTAAGGTTGCAGTCTGGTGTTGACGAGGAGGTCACGAGCTCGGATGAGTAGGGAAGGGGTTTTGATGTTTAAAGTAAGTTGGTATTGTCTTCGGCATCACCTGAGTTCAGGGCTTTGTGAAAGAGGCTTTGCATCCTGGTTAAGGATTCTTGATCGCTTTTCAGCGTTAGTGCGATCGGTGGTTTGGATGTACATACCTGTTATCTGTTATGGAAGATGGTGGGAGTGTGCCCCATAGGAAGGTTGTATAAGTGTGGCATGTAGCCACTTGATTGATTGAAGAGTTAAGCTAAGCATGAAGATTGTAGCGATGTCATTAAATTGAGAATTGATAGCTGGAGGGCACTCGGTTTATTGGGTTGTGGACTGTGGAGGATTACTCCAGTTATGATGCTTGTTCTTGTGTGTTATGAGAAAAATGGGATTTATTGTGGACCTTTGAAAGGTTATTAGCCTAATTCAGTGCGATCAAAATCAGCTTGAGGTCTGTGGATGAATTTAAATGTGAATATGGGCTCTATATCAGGCCAGATGTGTTCATTTCAGCAATGCGCTCCTTATGGAAGAGTAGCCGGAGTGTTATTTCGTCGTCAGCTATTTTATGTAATGATGTATTGCGCCGTATGAGTTGTGAGATGGCTTGGTAAATTTCTTATGTGTTGAAGTTCCTTCTAGCGATGATGTTATATGAGCAGGGCGGCTCTTGAGATTCAGATCATATATCGCACCTCGGTTGTGCTTGAGTTTTGTAGCTTATAGCGTTATATGTTCCCTCAGGGATAGTATTATGCACTTAACGTGATTATGACCGATATTCGGTATTTTGTTGTAATGAGCAATCTAGCTCATTGTGCATCTCTTTAGATGAGTGCTATGTTATTTGGATCGGGTTGCGCGCCGCAACAGTGTGATGTTGAGTATAGTTTTTCTATGTGTTATTTTTGTATGCCTTGCTTCCTATTTTCTAAGGAAAGTCCATATTAGTGTGTGAGTTGAGTAGTTCCTTCTAGAGTTCGTCTTCCTTCTGTAGCGCGTTCGAATTGGCAGCCTATTGGCACATTGTGGTGTCATGTGAGACTTTTGATCATGTTCGGGGGGCTTATTGCCTGAGTAGTTCATACTGGGTGAGACGAGATTATTGGATTTAAGATCCGTGCAAACTGATTATGTGAAATATATTAAGTAGCAAAGATCATTATTCGGTTCAGAATGAGGTGATGGTTCTTGTCAGGAGTATAGACCCGATGATTGTTGATTCGACAGTTGGTTATGAATTTCTACACATCTCATCCGTCGTGGTGGTATTGTAAGAGTTAGAGTAAGACCTACGTATGTCATGAGGTGCAATGGGAGCATCAGATTCGTGGAATTTCGACTAAGTTGATCAGAAAGTGTTATTATGGTCCGGTGAGTAAAGTGATGCAAGGTGTGAATTCAGCAAAATTTTGCAGTCATGTTGTGTACATCGTGTAGTGATTGATACGGTGAGTGTATGTTGGAAACAGGTCTAGCATAGAATTCTGGATGTTGCTATTGGACTCTAAGGCTTATTTGCTTAAATAAAAGAGAATATCTTCAAAATTGATCGAGCTGATGTGCTCAACCGAGTTGTGGTAGCACGGGAAGGTGCATGAGATGTTAAACAGCGATTTCAGACTACTTCAGTGTAGTTCTCAGCACGTTCGAGGACGAACATATGTTTAAGTGGGAGAAAATGTAACGATCCGACCGGTCGTTTTGAGCTCTAGCGCGTCGTTCAGCAGTTTGAGGCCATGAGCAGCTTCATTTCGGGTTATATGACTTGTACGCGTGGTCGAAATTGAATTTTGGAAAGTTCGGAGTCAATTTGGAAAGAGAATTCTCATTTCGGAAGCTTTAAGTTGAAAGAATTAACTAGGATTGGAGTTTTAAGTGAACGACCTCGGAATCGGGATCTGAAGGTTCCAACAATTTTGTATGATGATTTCGGACTTGGGCGTATGCCCGGATCGGGTTTTGGATGACCCGGGAGCGTTTTGGCGCCTATTGCGAAAGTTAGTATTTTGGGAGAAATTTCATAAGTTTGGCTCGAAGTGCATTTCAGTGTTATCGATGTCCGTTTGGGATTCCGAGTCTGGGAGTAGCTCCGTATGGTGATTCTAGATTTGGGAGCGTGATCGGAAGTGAATTCGGAGGTCCGTAGGTCATTTTGGAGTCATTTGGCTAAAGATAGAAAATTGAAGGTTTTTGAGAAGTTTGACCGGAAGTGGACTTTTTGATATCGGGGTCAGAATCCAATTCTAGAAGTTGAAGTAGGTCCGTAATGTCGAATATGACTTGTGTGTAAAATTTGAGGTCAATCGGATATGATTTGATAGGTTTCGACATCCAATGTAGAAGTTTGAAATTTCTAAAGTTCATAAAGCTTGGATTGGAGGTCGATTTGTGGTTTTAGCGTTGTTTGATATGATTTGAGGTCTCGAGCAAGTCCGTAATGTGTTTTGGGACTAGTAGGTATGATTAGTTGGGGTCCCGGGGGCCTCGGGTGGATTCCGGGTGGTTAACGGATCGAAAATGGAATTTTGGAAAGGCTGAAGTTGCTGGTATCTAGTATAACCGCACCTGCGAGGGTTTGGCCGCAGGTGCGGAGCCGCAGAAGTAGCCAGAGGAGCCGCAGATGCGGTTTGGACCAAAGTGAAGTGGAGCACAGATGCGGTAGAGAAGCCACAAAAGCGGAACCGCACCAGTGACGGCTGAATAGCCGAAGCGGAAGGGAGGGCCTGGTGAGATATTCGCAGATGCGGTAGAAGTGCCGCACCTGCGGAACCGCAGAAGCGGTCAAGGGTCCGCAGGTGCGGAAGTCGCTGGGCAGAATGTTTTAAAAGGAGGGGTTGAGTTCATTTCACCCATTTTCTCTACATTGGGGCGATTTTGGAGAGTTTTAAGAGGGGATTTTCATCATCAACGTTAAGGTAAGCTATCCCCACCTATCTTGAGTTAAATACAATGATTTTGTATGGATTTTAGCATGGAAATTTGTAGAAAACTTGGGGTTTGAGGGAAAATCTAGAAAATTATTATTTTTGAATTTTGACCACGATTTTGGGTATGGAATTAAGAGAAGATCATATATTTGAGTTCGTGAGTTCATGGGTAAACCTTATCTTCGAATTTTTTTGGAATCCGGGTACGTGGGCACGAGGGCAATTTTGTCAACTTTTCGATCGGGGTTAGGAATTGTTATAAATTGGATCATTAAGGGTAATTGAGTATATATTAATTGATTGGTAGTATTATTGGCTAGCTTTGAGCCTTGTTCATCGGTTCGAGTCTTCGGAAGAGCGTGGAATGCCGGTTATAGATCTTCGAAGCGAGGTGAGTCTCCTTTCTAACCTTGTAAGAGGGAATTGTCCCCATAGGTGAGTCAATTGGTTATATGCTCCTATTTGTGGGGGTTACGTACACACGAGGTGACGAGAGTTCGTGCGTAGCTACTTTTATGCTCTTGTCCGGGTAATCTACTACCCAAAAACATGCTATACATGGATTATTTGTAAACTTATTGATATTTGAATTGCTTAAAACATACCGAACTAGTAAATGAATTTCTAAAAAGATTAAACTTCATTTTCTAAAATCTTTAAAGGAGAATTGGCCTTTCTTTGGATAATTATTCCTTGTTGACAACATGATTGACTGTCTGTGTGTGTTTAATTTCGGAACGGGCCGAACGCCTTAGTAGATTAAATAGATGCATCTATGGTTCGCACCGTTCGACCCTCGGCAGTGCACAGTTTATTTTCTGTTGGATCGGGTCGTACGTCCTCGGCATGATATGTGCATGCTTGTATTGATTACCTTGAAATTTATTGAAGTTGATATTGCCTTTCATGGCCCGATATAATCTAATAAAGATAATGAAAAGTAAATCTTGGAAATTTCCTTATTATTTGAGAAGGTGTTACCTGCTTTCCGACTTTATGAGTTACAATTGCTAGATAAATCCATGATTTTCTCACATCTTCACCATATTACTATTGGACCACTAGCAAGTGTCGAAGTCGACCTCTCGTTTCTACTTCTTCGAAATTAGGCGGGATACTTGCTGAGTACACGTTGTTTTTGTACTCATACTACACTTGCTGTGCATTTTTGTTGCACAGGTTTACGTATGGATAGTGGCTTAGCGACATGGTTAATACAGAGACTTAGGTGAGTTGCATTTATCGAGACAATCACAGCCAGTAGAGTCTCCTTCAGAGTATTATACTGTATTTTCATTTCCGTCCACTTTGTATTCCGAACAGTTACTGTATTTTATTTTATTTCTTAGAAATTTGCTCATGCACTTGTGACACCGGGTTCTGGGATGATTTTGGATTACTCAATATTAAATTTGTTAGAGACTCCATGGTTATTTCCGTAAATTCCATTCTTTATTATTTAAATGCATAAGGAAAATGATTTCAACAAACACTAAAATTGGAATTTAATTAAGTAGTTTTAGTTGGCTTGCCTGACAGCGGTGTTCGGCGCCACCGTGACCCTTAGCGGATCTTGGGTCGTGACAGAACCTTTTACGGTCCTTTTTGTAATTTGATATTTAAAAGTGCTTTTTAGAAGATTGGCCAAATACGATGAGCTTGCAAAAAGTACTACTCAAACGAATCGGCCAAATACAAACTACTTATTTTGCAAAAGTACTTTTTCATAAAGCACTTCTGAATAAAAGCACTTTGCAAAATAAGTAGTTTTTGGCAGCTTGGCCAAACAGGCTCTTAGTCTCTTGTATGTAAAATGTGAATCAAGAATACCCCTCTGAACTTTGGTTTTGAACTAAAACAAGTAAAGTGCATGGTGAAGAATAATTTTTGTGATAAATTTTTGGCTCTTTTAGTGATTCTTTGCCCACTAGTTTGAATAATATTGTTCTAGACGTTCTTATTCCAAAATGATTGATCCGTCTTGATTAATTTATGTGCCATGTGTGTTAGTGTTTGTACAAATAAATCTTTTGTTTACTTCTATCATCTAGAACTTTCCCGGTTGGTCTTTCAACACTAATGATAGTATGTTTGGTTGGAGGGATGATCTTAGGCATTCTTTGTTTTATTTGCAAAACCTCTTTAGCCTTTCAACCCTACCTTGCATAAATAATATCACTAGTACCCTATTTGAGCCTTTAACCTTTTCTTTGGCCACCTCATTGCAAACCTTTCCCCTTTCTATAAAATAATTCCCTCTTTTGAACCCGTCCCTCCTTGAACATTGAGAATGAGGCTAAAAGCCTAAGTTGGGGTGTGGTGTCAAAGTGAAAATTGGTATGGTTGTACATTGAGTGTAGGAACATACACCTCTAAGTGTTCTTATTAAATTATTCAAGCTCCAAAAGAAAAATATGTATATAAAAAAAAGAAGAGAAATATGTGTATGTATATGAATTATGGAGCCTTGAAGAAAATTAGAGAGGTATGTAAGGTGGTTCTATATTGGGAACTAGATGACAATGAGGCTATGGGGTTTGAAAAGAAACAAAGTGCAAAAAGAATGAAAAATGTGAGTAGTGTTCAAGGAGGATGAAGTCACTTGTACCAAATGCTTATCCGACCCTTCCCTAAAACCTACATTACAAGCTTAAAAAGTCCTTATGGGACCTCCAACCGAACATTCTTGAATAGGCGATGAATTAAAATAAGGGCAAGCTTATGGTATGGGATGTTGTAATACTTGAAATTCTTTATGAGAGTGAGTGTCTTTGTAAATTTGTCCCTTATGTTGTATTGTAAATATTGTGATTTTGGGGACTTTCTTTCTTGTGAGGGCACATGAATTAGGAAGGATTGGTGAAATTGAGTAAGTTGAGCATATGTAGCGGCTAGTGCTTTTGAGTCACTTCTTGAGACTTATTCTTGTCACTTGATTATTTTGAAACTCTCTTGCACATTCTTGAAGTTGTTTTTAAACGAGGGAGTCATTTGGGAAAGATACACATACTTGAGCCTAATTATTGGAAAGTGTGATATGTAAATAATAGCAATACCACTTGCGTTTTAAATGGTAAATCCTCATTGAAGTATTGGTTTTGATTTGCTTGAGCACAAGTAAAAGCTTTAAGTTGGGGGTGTTGATGAGTGGTGATTTTACCACTCAATCTAGTCTCTTTTCCTTAGCTTTTATGTCCTTTAACTATAATATGAGGTCGTTTATGGTGTGTATTGTTAGATTTTCATGTAAATGATGCTACGAAGTGATTTGAATTGAATTGAAGTGGAATTGAGCAAAAGAGGGTGAAAATAATGAAAAAACTACCCCGTGATTCCGCATCTGCGGAAGGATGGTCGCAGAAGCGACCCCGCTTCTGCGTGAGAAGAACGGCTTCTGCGGTGGAGTTTGGGCTTGGAAGAAATCGCATCTGCGAGTCACTTTCCGCTTCTGCGGTAGCGCATTTGCGCTTTTGAGGTCCGCATCTGTGGTGGCAAGCATATTTCAACTTTCCGCTTATGCGATATGGTATCTGCATTTGCGGAACCGCATCTGCGAGTATTCATCCGCAGATGCGATCAACGGGCATCAGACCTGGGCAAATTAGGTATTTCACATTTTTTCAACCCCAAACCATTTTTATACTCGTCCAAGAAGATATTTTGGATATCTTTGGCTTATTTTCAGTTCTTAGGGCTAGAGAGAACAAGTCTTGAAGCTAGGGCTTTGCACACACACTTGGGTATTGAAGATTTGAAGCTTGTGGTTAAGATTTTCTTACCCATTTATGTTTATTTCTTCATTTCCTTGCTTTGTATTGTATATCTAAGTGTGTATTATTTTATTCAACACTTGATGTTTATGGAAATATTCATGTTTAAAGTGTGGATTAAATACCTTGTTGTGCTTATGTATTGAATGATTTTTATGCTTTTATGAAGTGAGTTATTGTTGCTTTAATTATTCTTGTTCTTTGATGTTTCCAAAGGGATTAGCTAACCCTAGGACTCGCCCATTAAACTCCGAATTAATTTTGGAAAAGATAATTTGGGGTTGGGATGGATTAATTAACAAGAACTTGAGGCTTTAACCCTCATTTTATAGATTCTACTTAGGGATAAGATTGAACTACTTGTCGCCATTCCGGGTGCGCTTAATCTCTTAATTGTTTTAGGGATAATTCAATTAAGAAGTCTAGTTAGTCTTTAGAAGAAGCTAATTAAGAATTATTATCTGTGGCTAATTAACATAAATCTCGCTCATATTTGTAAAATCATGAAATACATTGGATCGTTACTTGAGTGTAATTCTCGATGCATCTATACTTGTAGCCATTGATCATTTTATTTGCTTTCTAGGTTAGTTTACATTTCCGCATTTAGATATAAAACACCTTTTAAACCAAATTCTTAGTGTTTGGCATTGCGCGATAAGTGATAATTCTCTTACATTCCTAATCGCCTACACATTGTTCTCTGTGGGATTCGACCCGACTCATAGTTGGGTAAATTATATTGCATGCGACCGTGTCCATTTACTTTTTTAGTAGTGGATTTGGACATCATCACTCAGTCTCCCAGGTCACCTCCTCGATCGGTTGACCCTGCCATTGAATCTTTACTGCAACAATATTCTTTGACCTCAACTTTCTAACCTGCCTGTCCAATATTGCCACTGGCTCCTCAACATAGGATAGATCCTTGTCCAATTGGACTGAACTGAAATCCAACATGTGCGATGGATCACCGTGATACCTCCGAAGCATCGAAACATGAAATACTAGATGAACTTTTGCCAAGCTGGGAGGTAAGGCAAGCTCATAAGCAACCTCCCCAACACGCCTCAATATCTCAAAAGGGCCAATAAACCTCAGACTCAACTTCCTTTTCTTCCCAAATCTCATAACGCCCTTCATAGGCAAAACCCGAAGCAGAACCCGCTCTCCAACCATATAGGAAACATCACGAAGCTTCCGGTCCCCGTAACTCTTCTGTCTGGATTGGGCTGTACAGAGTCTATCTTGAATCACCTTATCCTTCTTCAAAGCATCCTGAACTAAGTCTGTGACCAATAATCTAGCCTCGCCCGGCTCAAACCAACCCACCGGGGATCCACACCGCCTACCATATAAAGCCTCATACGGTACCATCTGAATGCTGGACTGATAGCTGTTGTTGTAGGCAAACTCTGCCAATGGCAAGATCTGATCCCAAGACCCCCAAACTCAATCACACACGCACGGAGCATATCCTCAAGAATCTAAATAGTGCACTCGGACTGTCCGTCCATCTGAGTGTGAAATGATGTACTCAACTCTACCCGAGTACCCAACTCATTCTGAACGACACTCCAGAACCGTGATGTGAACTGTGTACCTCTATATGAAATGATGGACACTGGAATACCGTGCAGACGAACAATCTCCCGGATATAAATCTTTGCCAACCGCTCCGAAGAATAAGTAGTACACACAAGAATGAAATGAGCAGACTTGGTCAGCCGATCCACAATCACCTAAATAGCATCGAACTTCCTCAGAGCCCGTGGAAGCCCGTGGAAGCCCAACTACAAAGTCCATGGTGATCCGCTCCCACTTCTACTTCGGAATCTCTATCTGCTGAAGCAACCCACCCGGCCTCTGGTGCTCATACTTCACCTGCTGGCAGTTCAGGCACCGAGCTACAAATCCAACTATATATTTCTTCATCCGCCTCCACCAGTAGTGCTGCCTCAAATCTTGATACATCTTCGCGGCACCCGGATGGATGGAATACCGCGAACTATGGGCCTCCTCTAGAATCAACTCTCGAAGACCATCAACATTGGGTAAACAAATCCGACCCTGCATCCTCAATACCCCATCATCACCAATAGTTACATCCCTGGCATCACCGTGCTGAACCTTGTCCTTGAGGACAAGCAAATGAGGGTCATCATACTATCACTCCCTGATACGATCAAATAAGGAAGACTGAGAAACCACGCATGCTAAAACCTGACTGGGCTCCAAAAGATCCAATCTCACAAACTGGCTGGCTAAGGCCTGAACATCCATCACCATAAGCCTCTCTAATGCTGGTAAATAAGCCAAACTCCCCAAACTCTCTGCTCGACGACTCAAAGCATTGGCCACCACATTGGCCTTGCCCGGGTGATACAAAATAGTGATGTCATAATCCTTCACCAACTCTAACCACCTCCTCTGGCGCAGATTTAGATCCTTTTGCTTGAACAAGTGCTACAAGCTCCGATGTTCGGTATAAATCTCACAGGGAACCCCGTATAAATAATGGCACCAAATCTTTAGGGCGCGAACAATGGCAGTTAACTCAAGGTCGTGAACAGGGTAATTATTCTCATGTATCTTCAACTGCCTGAACGCGTAGGCAATCACCCTACCGTCCTGCATCAACACCGCTCTGAGGCCAATCCTCGAGGCATCACAATAGACCGTATAAGACCCCGAACCTGTAGGCAATATCAAAACTGGGGCTGTAGTCAAAGCGGTCTAGCTTCTGAAAGATCACCTCACACTCCTTCGTCCACTGTAACAGAGCACCATTCTGGGTCAACCTGGTCATAGGGGCTGCAATCGATGAAAACCCCTCCACAAAACGATGGTGGTAGCCTGCTAAGCCAAGGAAACTACGGATCTCTGTAGTTGAGGATGGTCTGGGCCAACCCTACACGGCCTCTATTTTCTTCGAATCCACCTGAATACCCTCACTTGATACCACGTGGCCTAAGAATGCCACTGAATCCAACCAAAACTCACATTTCGAGAACTTAGCATATAACTTCTTCTCTCTTAGAGTCTGAAGCACAGTCTTCAGGTGCTGCTCATGATCTTCCCGACTCTGGGAATATACCAATCATTAATAAAGACAATGAAAAAAGAGTCAAGATACAGCCGGAACATGCTGTGCATCAAATGCATAAAGGATACTGGGGCATTGGTCAGTCCAAATGACATAACAAGGAACTTGTAATGACCATACCGAGTCATGAAAGTAGTCTTCGGGATATCTGGCTCCTGAATCTTCAACTGATGGTACCTGAGCACAAATCAATCTTAGAAAATACCCGTGCGCCCTGAAGCTGGTCAAATAGATCATCAATACGAGGCAAAGGATAATGGTTCTTCACTGTAACCTTGTTCAACTGGAGATAATCAATACACATATGCATAGAACTATCTTTTTTCTTCACAAACAAGATAGGAGCACCCCAAGGTGATACAGTGGGCCGAATAAAACCCTTATCAAGCAATTCCTGTAACTGATCCTTTAACTCCTTCAACTCAAGAGGGGCTATACGATATGGAGGAATCGAAATGGGCTGAGTGCACGGCAACAGATCAATGCCAAACTCAATATCTCTATTAGGAGGTATGCCCGGAAGGTCACCTGGAAACACATCGGGAATATCCCGTACTACTAGGGCTGAATCAACTGAAGAGGTATCAATACTGACATCTCTCACATAAGCTAAATACGCGTCACACCCCTTCTCAACCATACACTGAGCTTTAAGAAAAGAAATAACTCTACTAGGAGTGTGATCTAAAGTACCCCTCCACTCAACATGCGGTACACCTGGCATAGCCAGCGTCACAGTCTTGGCATGGCAATCAAGAATGGAGTAATGGGGCGACAACCAGTCCATGCCCAAGATAATGTCAAAATCTACTATGATGAGCCATAATAAATCGGCTCTGGTCTCAAAACCACGAAGAGTAACCAAACACGACCGATAAATGTGGTCCACAACAAGAAAATCTCCCATAGGAGTAGAAACATAAACAGGGGAACTCAAAGAATCCTGAGGTACACCAAAATGCGGAGCAAAATAAGAAGACACATAAGAGTAAGTGGAGCCTGGATCGAATAGAACCGATGCATCTATATGACAAACCAGTATAATACCTGTGATGATAGAATCGTAGGTAACAACCTTAGTGCGGGCAGGAAGGGCATAATATCTGGCTTGGCCTCCCCCTCTAAGGAGACCTCTACCTCTCCGACCTCCACCTCTGGCTGGCTGAGCAGGTGGGGTAGCAGCTGGGGCTGTAACCATAGCTTGAGAACTCTACGGGGAACACTGTAGCTGAGAAGTCTGTGGAAGTGCGCCCCTCCCAAGTCTAGGGAAATCCCTCACCACATGGCGTGTGTCACCACACTCAAAACAAGCTATAGGAGGATGTGGTGGCTGTGAATGGCTCGGGCCAGGTCTGCTGGACTGACCTCTGGAAGCACCACACGCAGGAGGCGCGCTAGATACCGGAGGTGCATAATAAGGCTCCTGAGGTCTAGAAGAAGCTGGAATACCACCAGCTGTTGGAAGAGCTGAATGAATAGGGCGACTCATATAACCCCTACCATGACGACCTATTGATGTGGCATGGGCACCAGAGAAATGGCCCGACTCTCGAGACTTCTTAGCCTCCCTCTCCTCTCTCTCCCTAGCATGCATACCCTTAATCCTCCTAGCAATGCTCACCACCTGCTGATAAGAAATATCCATCTCCAACTCACGAGCCATGCTAGACCTGATGCTGGGAATAAGGCCCTTAATAAATCGGCGAACCCTCTCCCGAATAGTAGAAGCCAAGGCTGGTACATGCCTAGCCAAACTGGTGTAACGGACAGCATACTCTGAAACAGTCATAGCACCTAGGCACAAATGCTCAAACTCTGCGCGCCATGCGTCCCTAAGGCTCTAAGGAACATACTCCCTCAGGAACAGATCTGAAAACTGAGTCCAAGTCAGTAAAGCAGCCTCATTCGGACTATCTAACTCATAGGTGCGCCACCACTCATAGGCGGCTCCTTGAAGCTGGAAGGTAGTGAAGGAAACCCCGCTCGATCCTGATATACCCATGGTACGGAGAATGCGGTAACACTCATCTAGAAATCCCAGAGCATCCTCCGATGCTAGACCACTGAATACATGAGGCTTGTACCTCTTGAACCTCTTAAGTCTCAGCTGCTCCTCCTCGGAAGTCGCTGCCCTTCCCTCGGGCTGAACTGACACTACAGGCGGTACATGAATAATCTCAAGGACCTGCTCAACATGCACTCGCTGCTCGGGAGTGCGGGCAGTGGGAGTCTGTGCTCCTCCCCTGGCCTGAAACGTAGCTGCAGCAAGAGGAAGCAACCCTGCCTGGGCCAAAGTGGTGTACATGCTCATGAACTGTGCCAGAGTCTCCTGAATAGCTGGAGTAGTAGTAGCAGTAGGTGTATCAGGTGCCTGGACTCCAGTTGGATATGCTGGTGGTACCTCGGCGGCAGCTCGCACATGTGCTCTGGCTGCACCACGTGCGCGTCCTCTGCCTCTACCCGGCCCCGACCTCTAATGGCTGCAGTAGGGGGTGCAGGTGCCTGATCATCTCGGGTAGCACGTTTCCTCACCATCTGTGAGAGAATAGAAGACAAAAGTTTAGAATTGTGATGTCAAAATATCGCACGACAAGGAAATCAAATTATGTGGAAATTTTCTTAATAGTTACATAGCCTCTCGTAGATAAGTACAGACATCTCTGTACTGATCAGGGAGACTCTAATAAACCGGTTTGTGATCCATGACTCCTATGAACCTAGAGCTTTGATACCAACTTGTCACGACCTGGTTCGCCCTCCGTGAACCATCGTAATAGCACCTAGTCTCTACGACTAGGTAATCCTAAAATACGAAAAAATAACCCAAACTTGCGAAAGAAAAGAAAAACAATTTAAAAACAGAAATAGAGAAAATGAAACAGCGTTTTAAAGGTGCCGCTCGGCATACACAATATTTAACTTCTCAAAACCAATACATACTCCCAAAATCCGAAAACCCATGAATCACAAGCTACAAAACATAGTAAAATGCTCTAACTTCGGAATGTCTACATCAACAATAAGGATAGAAGGGCTATCATTACAAGATATAATAGAGAGAGAGACTCCTCGGTCTATGGACGTGGTATATATACCTCGAAGTCCCATGGAATCGCCTCGCCTCAAGAATGGTAGGCCTGAGTAGAGGTACCTGGATCTGCACATGAAAAACATGCGCAAAAAGGGCATGAGTACACCACATCAGTACTCAGTAAGTGCCAAGCCTAACCTTGGTCGGGTAGTGACGAGGAAAGTCAGGGCCCTACTGAGATTAAATAAGTATAAAAATGACAAAATAAGATAAACAGTTCAATTGAGAATCTACAGTAAGAATCTAATACAAGATAATGAGAAATTCAATAACTGAGACAGAGATAAAGACAAAACACAAGGAAGTTCTACTCACAACAAGGATCATAATCGGGGATCTCTCAATATCCTCAATATATATATTGGGGATCTCTCGGTATCGTCAATGTATACGAGAGATCTCTTGGTATCACGAGGATCTCTTGGTACCCTCAATATATACTAGGGATCTCTTGGTATCCTTAATATACGTGCCAGGGATATCTTGGTATCCCGCACCTCAATTAAATTCATAAATACGTCCAGGGGATCTCCCGGGATGACTTCCCGTAGTTCCAAAGTAAAACACACAACAACAACACAAGAATACTCAATTAAGCTCAATTTCGTACCAAGTAAACATGTAATTCTAATCTAACATGCTTCACATAATTCAATTAAGGCAGCTTAAACAAATAAGCAGTTAAGTCAATTAGACATGCGTTTTCTAAGCTAACAATAGGTTTAAATTGCAAGTAAAATAAGACAGGAAAAGGAACACAATTGAAATTACTTAAAGGAAACCAGATTTTTCAATAATTAGCTCAAGTACGCACTCGTCACCTCACGTACAAGGCATTTCAAATATTAAATATACCAAATCCTAAGGGGAAGGTCCCCCACACAAAGTTAGGCAAGCCACTTACCTCGAATCAGCTCAAATCAATCTGAAACCATGCTCTTTCCACGAGTACTCGGCTCCAAATGGCCCGAATCTATTCAATTCAATTTCATAATGTAAATAACGCTTCAAGTAAATGATTCTACAATTTAATTCTAAGCTAATACGCGAAGTCAGGTAAAATGACCAAACCACCCCTCGGTCCCACATCTCGAAATCGGGTAAAATTTATATTTTCAAAATTCTCACACTCTCACGAGTTCATGCATACCAAGATTACCAAAATCGGACCTCAAATGGTCCCTCAAATCATCACTCAAAAGTCTCCAATTAGTCAAGCCCTAACCCCCCAATTACCACTAATTTTCCTTAATCTTTCATGCTTAAATTGATAAAAATCATTCCAATAACAAGTTTACGGACCAAAAACCTTATCCCAATGAACTCCTTTGAAAATCCCTCTTGAAAAGTGCTCCCCAAGCTTCTTCCCGTTTGAAAAAGATGAAAAATGGCTAAATTTCGCAAAGTCAAGAATTTATATGTTCTGCCCAGCGATTCCTGCTTCTGCGGCCCTAGGACCTGCGGTCCCGCTTATGCAAAACCCGGTCGCATCTGCGACATTTCATTAAAGGAGGACTTCCCGCACCTGTGATTACATTACCGCAGATATGGTGTCGCTTTTGCGGTTATCTGACATCATCTGTGGTCGACTCCCTTTTGCCTCAAACCGCTTTTGCGACCGCTGAGCCGCTTCTGCGGTGCCCCACCTGCGGGATCCAAACCGCAGGTGCGGTTATGACAGAACCACCAGCTGAAGCTGCAACTCTAACTCCAAAATCCTTCCGTCAACCATTCGAAATCATCCCGAGGCCCCCGGGACCTCAACCAACGGCACCAACAAGTCTCAAACCACTACCCAAACTTGTACCAATCCTTAAAACACCTAAAACAACACCAAAACCTCGAATTGATCATGGATTTAAGCCTAAGAACTCCAAATTTCACGAAATATGCTTTCGATCAAAATGTTTAACAAACCTCGTCTGAATAACCTGAAATTTTGCACACACACGTCACATTCAACACTACGGAGATACTCCAACTTCCGGAATTCCATTCCGACCCTCGGATCAAAATCTCACTATCGAACCGAAAACTTAAAAAATTCGACCTTCGACATTTCAAGCATAAATTAGCTACGGACCTCCAAAATACAATCCGATCACGCCCCTAAGCCCGAAATCACCCAACGGAGCTAACGAAACCATCGAATTTCCATTCCGAGGCCGTCTTCACATTATTCCGACTACAGCTAACTTTCCAACACTTAAGCTCTCATTTAGGGACTAAGTGTCCCAAAACTCTCCGAAACTCAAAACCGAATATCCCGGCAAATCAAAATAGCAGAAATAAACTCGGAAAAAATAGTTAATAGGGGATCGGGGCATTAATTCTTAAGGCGACCGGCTAGATCGTCATAGTAATTGACCCAATACATAATCAACCTCATGCTTTAATAAAGTAGTCTTTGAACTTACAGATTCAGTAATTGCGATAATTACTTCTAATTTACTATTGTTCTAATGTGCAAAATGAGCAACATAACATTCATACATGCCTTGTTCTTCACTCAAAAAAACTTTTCTCAGGTCCTGGACAGAGGAATAAGCAGTAGGATGTCACGACCACAAACCGGCACGGTCGTGATGACGCCTCTCGTGAAGACAAGGCCAGCCGATACAACACTCACCTTAATCCTTTGAGCATTAAGAGTCATTTTTAAATCTTTAAATTAAACAATGTTTCATAATAAAATCCTGGAATAATAGTGCGGAATAAAATACTAGCCCGACATCGGGGTGTCACTAGTCATTAGCAACTATCAAGGCCTGAATACAACAAAAGTCTAAAAATGTACTAAATACAGTAACAACAATGAGGGGAAGGAAGCGGTGCAGCGAACGTCATATAGCCACCTTGCTAACTCTGATGACTCCGCGGCTGAGCTATCAACACCCGCTATCGGGTTCCGATATACCAGAATCTGCACACGAGGTGCAGGGAGTAATGTAAGCACTCCAACCCAGTAAGTAATAAGAGTAAATAAAAGCTGAGCAGTAGGAAACAATGAATCCACATTCACGTTAGGCTCAATAAACACAATATGCCTTCAAATCATAATACGAGTCAATCTTCCCTTTTAAATTCCAGCTTTTAGTAAAAATCATTTTGAAATACTTTCCAGCAGTTTCGGTAGGGGTTCAATACCATTTAAGATAATAATAGAGATTAAAGCCATAATCGGCCCCTCGGGCAAAATATAGTTTGTAAAACAGCCCCTCGAGCAAAACAGTAATCATAAACACTTCATAACTTAAAAATCTCAGTGGAAATAACCAATGCCAAATTATTGATTAATTTCTCAACATCTCATAAAGCCCAGTTTAGATAAAAGTTATTTTAAAACATTTGTTTAACTTTCCGACAGAGGCTCAATATAAAGATGAGTGAAAACAGTGGATAAATCAACATATTCGATAGAAATTCACTTTAAAGAGGAGTGAAATCAATAAGTCCATAAATAGTCCTCTCAGGCAAAAACATCACTCATATGCATGTATATATCTATCGCCCCTTGGGCTAGCCTCTCTGTCACTCGTGACTCAACTCTTACCAATCAGTACTCGCACTCAGCATTCACGCTCAATTGGTACCATATAGTAACCGCTGCGACGTGCAGCCCGATCCGTATATCTCTCACAATAACTGAAATCAAAGTAACCGCTGCGGCGTGCAGCCCGATCCATGCATCGATGTGGCGCACAATCCGATCCATATAAATAGTCAACTGCGCTCACTAGGGGTGTGCAGACTCCGGAGGGGCTCCTACAGCCCAAGCGCTATATTGCTGCGGCGTGCAGCCCGATCCATATACATATATATATATACATTGCTGCGGCGTGCAGCCCGATCCATAGATATATAATCCTCACAACTAGGCCCTCGGCCTCTCTCAGTCATTAACCTCACCATCAGATTCTCAGTCTATCTCAGTCATCAATCTCACAATCAGACCCTCGGTCTATCTCAGTAAAACAGGGAACTCAGCCCAAAACAATTTCCACATTTTAAGAACATAGTGATAAAGCCAGATTTGAGCAGTAAACAGGTAAAACATGACTGAGAATATGCTTTCAAACAAATAGAGTGAGGAAAGATAGTAAAAATGCCCCTAAGGGTCTCAACAAGTCGGCACAAGGCCCCAACATGGCATACAACCCAAAAATATAATAATGTCAAACAATTAACTATCAAATACGCATTAAAATATTCGTCCGGGATGGACTTGGTCACAATCCCCAGCGGTGCTCTACCCCACGCTCGTCATCCAGCGTGCAAGTCACCTCAAAGTAACACAACGACGTATAATCCGGGTTTTCAAACCCTCAGGACAGTATTTACAATCATTACTTACCTCGATCCCGTCCAAAATCTAGCCCGCGATGCCTCGCCCGCACGAATCGACCTCCGGATGCTCCAAATCTAGCCACAATCAGTACATAATCATTAAAATATGCTAAGGGAGCGAAGCCCACTCGAAAATATCCAATTTAACATCAAAATCCCGAAATTGCTCAAACCCGCCCCCCGGGCCACGCTTCGGAATTCGACGAAACTCACAAAATCCGACAACCCATTCAAGCACGAGTCCAACCATACCAAAATTACTAAATTCTGATAACAATTCGGCCTCCAAATCTAGAATTTTCGTTTTTGAAAAGTTTACAAATTTTCTCCAATTTCTTCCATTTGATTCACTAATTCTTGATGAAAATAACCATGGAATCATTAAATATAATAACTTTTGGATATAAAACACTTACCCCAATCCATATGGTAAAAATCGCTTCGATAATCGCTTCAATCCGAGCTCCATAGCTCCAAAAATGAGAAAACTCTCGGACTGCCCGAATCATACACTGTTCAAAAAATTTCGCGGTTACTGTTCACGCATTTTACTGTTCATGGGTACTGTATACGGGGTACTGTTCATATGTACTATACACGAGTACTATACACGGATACTGTTCATGTTTACTGTACATGGTACTGTACACGGATACTGTTCACGCAGGTGCGGTTACTGTGCACACGTGCGAAAAATGGAGAAACTGCCTCGAAAATTGTAGCAATTGTTTTTTTTTTACTAAAAAGGCTCCAACTCCATCATACGAACTCGGAATTTGATGATTCTTGTTCCCATGAGTCACAAATAATAATACGAACATAGCCCTTCAGTCGAAACTCAATTCGGAGCTCATTTGCTCAGTTCAATACCCATTTCGCTCGTTAAATAATTAACTCATGTTTCGTGTCAAAAACCCAATCGCGACTTGATGAAATTAGACCAAACTTTCCAGATCAGTCCTATAATTCATTATCAAAATTTCAGAAGTCTCAAAATCAAATTTCGATCTCTAGAACTAAAAATGGACCTTTGGATCATTACATGCTTATGCTCAAAACGACAAAAATCTTCCAAAAACTCTTCCAAAACTTATCCTAGCCTCATGAGACCCCGACCAAACATGCTAACATAATTCATAACATCATTCAAACCTGTTCCAATCATCAAAACACCTCAAACAACATCA